>NC_091551.1:10301329-10308829 GCF_042767895.1 Penaeus vannamei
CCTTCTGCTCTCCTAGTCTCCTTAAGGACGTACCCCGCCGAAGGAAGTGATTAGATAGAGTGCTGGGATCGTTTTACATGTCCTGCCGCATCGGATTCGCCCCAGACATGCGCAGCGGCCGGGCGGAGGACGGAATCTGGACGCGACGGAGGAGGGACGTGAGCAAGAAAACAAATACATTGTATACAGATGCAGATAGAAATAGAAGCAGCGAGAAGAAAATGAGGTCTGCTAAAATTAAATGTACCCTTATTCGGAAACACGAAAAAGGATACGTATCGGGTACTTCTTTCTATTTATGAGATTCAAAACAAAGCGGATTTGTTTTCCTTTGGTTTTGTCTCATTCCAGTTCTTCACACGTGGCTCTATCGGTATTTAATGCGATGAACTTTGACATTAATGTTTTTTTTTTTAGTGACTGCATATAGGACTATATATTTTCGAGGTTATTTGGAGAACACCGTGCACGTTCTGCAGTCAGTCAGGGGGAGAAAAACCTTTACCTGAACTTCGATTAATTTGAAATGTCATTAGCCATGCATGATTTAAACGCATAGGTCACAGTCATCTACTGTTATACTCCGAGAGAAATAGTTCTCACCGACCCAGTAGTTCTTGTGGTAGCCATCGTAACAGTTGGTATGTGCAGTTATAATTGCATTAGCCTCGCGATGAGTATGTAGAACGTGGTATTAAGGTGACGCCAGTGAACGTGGGGAAGTTATCAGGTCTTAACAATTCTGGTACAATCCTGTTCCTTATAAAGTCTTGATGTGATCTGGTCCTTGATTTTTTTTCTTTTCTTTTCCTTCTGGTGTTTTTGTTTTTTCTTTTCTTTTCTTTATAATATTTTTTTTTCTTATTCTCTTTCTAATGTATGTTTTTTTTCTTTATAATGTTTTTTTTTTTGCATATTCTCTTTCTAATGTATGTTTTTTCTCTCCTTTTTACAGGTGAGTAGCCACGGCGAGAGGAGAAAACGCGACGGCGGAGTGACGTACAGTAAGACTAACGAACCAATGTTTGTTTGGCGAAAACGAACGGAAATCTCCCCGTACACGCAGGAAGGGAGGCTGCCGTTCCACTTCGCTCATTACCGGTACTTTCGACGAAAGTTGTCTTTTATGGGGTGGGTTGGGGGGTTGGGGATGGGAGAGAAGGGGAAAATGAGAGAGAGAATGAGAATGAAAGTGGAACAAGAGAGAGATAGAAAGTGGAAGAAGAGAGAGAGAGATAGAAAGTGGAAGAGAGTGAGAGAGATAGAAAGTGGAAGAGAGAGAGAGATAGAAAGTGGGAGAGAGAGAGAGATAGAAAGTGGAAGAGAGAGACAGACAGAGAATGAGAATTAGATAAAAATAGAAAGAGAAAGAGCAAGAGAAAGACAGGGGGAGGTAAGAGTAAGCTGTTCATTTCCGTAAGAGGGAGAATGAGAGAAAGTGAGTGCGACAGACAAAAGAAAGAGAAAAAGAGAGGAAAGAGAGAAAGAAGTGAGGCAAGCGTGAGTAGCATTTGTCTCCGAATCGCAGAGACGCGTTTGGTGGGATGAAAAGCAGGAATAAAAGATTGTGAATAGAAGGGAATTAGAGGAGAGAAAGTGTTTGTTTTTTCCCGTCGTGGGCGTGGAGGAAGAAGGAGGAGGAGGAGGAAGAGGAAGAAGGAGGAGGAGGAGGAGAAGAAAAAGAAGAAGAAGAAGAAGAAGGAGGGGTGGGTGGGTGGGTGGGGGGTTGGTGGGATGAAAAGCAGGAATAAAAGATTGTGAATAGAAGGGAATTAGAGGAGAGAAAGTGTTTGTTTTTTTCCGTCGTGGGCGTGGAGGAGGAATAAGAAGAAAAAGAAGAAGGGGGTGGGTGGGGGGCGGGATGCTTTCTTTTATTCTCTCGTGGGCGTTTGGGGTCGGGTGGACTTCCCCCCCCATATTGTTCTTATTCTTTGTCTTCGGTTTCTGGGGCACAGATTTTCTTTTTTTCTTCTTCTTTTCTTTTCCTTTTTACTTGGAGGAAGATCGTTCTTGTTTCCGTTTTCCTTCTGGTTAAATGAAAAGATTTTCTATTTGTTCGCTGGTTAGATTTATTTTTTATGGGCGGGAGGTGATTGTCAGCAACTTGTGAGTATTTTATGCATTTTGTACGCTGCGATGATCATTGTTTTTTATTATTGGTGTTGTTTTATTATTATTATTATTATTATTTTTGATAATAATAATAATGATATTATTATTATCTTTGATAATAATAATAATAATATTATTATTGTTGTTGTTGTTGTTGTTGTTGAGATTCTTGTTCTTGTTCTCATTATTGTTATTGTTATTAATATTTTTGTAATTGTTATCATCATCATCATCATTGGATCCAGCGTATGTAATATGACGACAAAAAAGGTTATGATATAATACTGTAATCGAAAGGTAAATGTATGTCGAGAAGTATAACTTGTTAGTTTCAGATATTGCTTATCTGTGAAGGCTATTCAGAGACGAGTACTGAATGGGAAGAAAAGATAAGAGAGGAAAGTGGTCTACAATTGTCAGAGAAGTTGGTCATATGTACAAGTTTTTGATTAATGTATTTCTTAGTGCGATTAATTGTAAAACTGTGGCCTGTGATAGTGTTTATCATTGCTATCGTTATTCTTATTCGTATATGTGTCACTGTGATGGGTTATTTTACTGTGGTAATAGCGTTTCCATTTTTAGTTATTTTTATTTCCTGCTTTGTGTACGTTATTGTTAATTTGCTTAATGATGACGATCGTGGCAGTTTTGAAAATTAGTATGAACAGCTTGTTAGTCATTTCCTACGGCCACCCTGTGTACTGTGTAATACGTAAAGTGGCCGTGACGATAATGGTGCAGGTGATTTTGATAAGAGTATGAATAACGTATTAGTCATTTCTCTTTGTTATTTTCAGTTGCCCGTCATTCTTTCGCGGGGCGTGACTGTCACCCCGTGCGCGTTGCTGCTTTTTCAGATCTATCGTCTTTTATCTATTGTCTGTCTGACTTGGTCGATCTATTTTCTACTCTCTCCTGTCACGGACCAAGGGTGCTGTCGCGGCCGCAGCGACCGGCGCCTCTGACTGAGAACTTACGCAGGTTTACTGGCCTTGGTGCCTGGCGAGAGCAGCAAGGCCGTGCGTGGCCGGTGGGCGCGCGCCGGAAGATGACGTGGGAGGGAAACGGACTCGGGAGGAAGGTCGCCGTCGTTCCGAGGGTGTCTGGCTAATTGCCTAATTGCTCGTCTCGGCGGATGAGTGCAGCTGGTTAGCCGCCGAGAAAAAGGGAGTTTACGGCGACCGGATGCGAATGGGAGCGAAAGAAGGGGGCCGAGGAGAGAAGGAAGGGCGTGCAGCGTGGCGAGGGGAAGCGGCGGCGTGAGGACAGCGCCAGGGAAACTCTCACGTTGATCCTCGCGCTGGAAAGGTCAGGCGACTGGCGGGCGTTTCCTGGATGGGTGCGAGGCTGGCTAAAAAGAGTCAGAGTTTGGGAAGAAGAGTTGGGGAAGATCGCTCGGGTTGGGGCGGCCCTTGCTGCGAGGTTCTGCGTGGTCGTCGCGCGGTGCAAAGTTGTGGTTATCCTCTCGTAGGCCTATATTTTCATCCGTCAGTCGTGATGTCTGGTTTTGCGTCGTATTTTTATACTTTGATCCAATTCCGTTGATAGATGTCCTATCGACAACTTTGTATTTGTATTGGGAGTATAAGTGTCAGTGTGAATTATTTTTCCCCGCCCAGCACTCAGTTATAAATAGCTTGTTGATTTAGATCGGACATGCTCATTAGTGCAAATGGGGATCAGCCAGGACCTTTGTCGCTCCCTCTGCCACTCTCGGGGAGAAATGCCGACTCATCACCACCGCCTTGGCCGCCGAACTTGCGTGAAGGCGACGAGAATAAAGGAAAGAGAGAGAGAGAGAAACAAAATGGGCCGAATCGTCGCGTTTCTACGATAGGCTTTTCGCTGTTCGTGCCAAGGACTGGCTCGGTCGGGACGCCGTGTCACGTGTTTTCAGGGTCGCGCGACTGCGAAGGTCACCTCGAGTCTCCTCCTGCTTGGGATCGTCACGAAGCAGGGGATTTGGGACATTATTTCGAACGTAATAAGAAAGGTAATGCGTATTATTGATTTAAGAAAATGGAGGGTTCGTGGTCGTGCGGAATCGCGAGACGGCCCCGTGTCATTTAAAGGGCAGGGAGGTCCTGTATGGCAGGGGCATTGACTCTGCCTTGTGAAAGAGGGAGGATGACGAGGGCGTTTCGGAGGGCCAGAAAATATCATCCAGGTGTTTTTTGTTTATTTGTTTGTGTGCGTGTCCGCATGCGTGTGCGACTGTAAATTTGAGTATGTGCGTCCGATGGCGTGCGTTCTCGGAATGTGCCTATTTATAAACCAAGACTCATGTTTATTACCTGACGTCATTCGAGACATTATTTCTACAAAATTCCATACCGTTAATCCTTGGGGTTACAGGCGTGTGTAATAGCGCGCGCCGGTAGAGTTGCACTTCCATTGCAGCAACAAAGACTTCCGGCCTTCCAGCAGATGTTATAATGACCGCAGCGTAAATACCGGTCTAACAAAAGAGATGTGATGCAAGAACGACAGGGACATGCTTCCCTCCCGGCCCTGCCACGCAGCCTCACGCCAGGGAAAGGTTGATCATGTTGTGGATGGATATGTTGGTAAAAATGCTGCTAGGGTGGCGAAGGTATTCCAGATTTTAGCTTCTTCTAAATCGGGTTTAAGTGTCGCTTAAGCGATTGTTTCTTGTTACTCACCCGAGAAGAAAACAGAAGCCTTCTAACAGCTCAAGCGGATTTCTTATTTTTAAAATTATTTTGAAGTGCTTTCGCGAGCGGTGTCGAAGTAGCGGTAGCCGCTGCGCTTTCACGCGAGGAGAGCCGTCATCTGTGCTACTCGTGTAAATAAAATTCCGGCAATTGCAGCGATCGTGATGGCGTGTTATAATGCCGGTAAGCGAGCGGTGATCATGAACGAGAAAGGGCTTTCAGGAAGGGCAATTGCGCTAGTTTTATGGGCGAGTGAAATTCGGCGGCTTCCTTGGTGGCGGTGGCGGGTTGGTCGGGCCGAGATTGCGGAGATGCGCCGCCGGCCGTCGCTGCGCAAGACGTGGTCGTTTCTTCGGCAAGGAGGACTCCCCCCAGACGGACGACGACGAGGCACGAAACGTTTGGCGGATTTACAGAACGTTTGCAGGGCCTGAGTCTTTTCGAGTGTGCTTTCGGTGAGGTCTTCGCTCAGTGCCGCTCTTGCGCACCGGCGCGCGACGCGGCCGAAAGCGCCGGTAAGCGTAGCGTTTTCGCTGTGGTGCGAAACGGCGGAAAACGGGATTGGCCGGGCTTGATAACGTGTCACTTTAATTTCACTTTTATTGAGGGAAAGTTGTAGCGCCAACCGACAAGTGTTAGATTTCTATGGTTATGTAAAATGATATCCGGTTTGTGTGTGTGTGCGTGCGTGCGTACGTGCGCGTGAGTGTTCATTTTCTAACATGTGTTTTGAATCTCCAAGACACTTAACACGTGCTTTCAACACCTGTAAGCTTACAGGGAGAATAAAAGATCAAAGTATAGATTAGACACTTTTTGAGATCTCGGTCTTCACCATTCATTAATTTCGAATACCTTGCACGCATAATACTTCAGTAACAGAAATTTAATGAACAGTTAACTCTCGCGCCGTATTCACTTTCTAAAGTAAGAATCTGTTATAACGTGATTTTTACTGTATATTTCCAGTTCACGTAGGCCTATTTAAGCTGTCGAAATTATGACCAAATATCCTCGCTCAGTCACCAGAAACATTTCTAGAACTTATCCAAGCAGAAACTTGATGATATACATGCCACTTGGTCACCTTGACGACTCGAACGACGCGACACAGATGCTGATTTTCATACCTTGTGAATAGTTTTCCTATCGACTTGATGTGTCTTTGTTGTGAAGGAAAGAGGCGTAGCGGAAGGAAAGTTTGTCCTTGAACGGCGGAAAAGACGGTTATTCAAGTCGTTCTGGAGTCCCCTTCGGCGGAAGTTCGGGGCGCCCTGTTCACTCGACCACGCCCGTTCGCTCCCTTGCTGCTCAGCCGTGGGCGTCGTGCAAGGGCTTCCCGCCGGGGCTCTCGGGGGTACGAGGGCAGGATGTGCCGTAATGTGAGGGGATTGCACTGACGTCTGTCGGTTGCGACGTCGCTCTGGCCCGGAAAGGGAAAGAGTCGAGACAGGGTTTTGTTTTCTGGTAGTATGTGAAGTACTAGATCGTCATGGCAATATTATAGTACATACAATAGGGAATAATCTGTACAATGTTACGAATATATTTACTGGTATATAACACGTATCTACGATGGCGTTAGGTATTGTGTGGTGTTATAGGGAGGAGAATCACCTTTTATCAGATCTCCGTGATTCAGATCCATTGCTAGACTCAAAATTGGCAATTCATGATCCTGACAGCATGCACTGCACCATCGCCATACACTTTCGCCTAAAATCTAACTGCACATCATAGGCCCAGATTTGGCCACTTTTACGAATCTTTCTAATCAGGTGCATTGTCCCTTTTGGATCCTCTTTTCACCCCCCCCCCTCCCTCCCTCCCTTGACCGATTAGATTGTGTCACACACTGACTTTAACGTGATTTAAACATGTGGGAGTGCGGGTGCCCGCCTCCTGCTCACAAAACACCCCTCCCCCTCTCCCTCCTCCTCCTCCTCCTCCTCCTCCTCCTCCTCCTCCTCCTCCTCATCCTCCTCCTCCTCCTTTCCTTCCTCCTCCTCCTTTCCTTCCTCCTCCTCCTTTCCTTCCTCCTCCTCCTTTCCCTCCTCCTCCTTTCCTTCCTCCTCCTCCTTTCCTTCCTCCTCCTCCTTTCCTTCCTCCTCTTCCTCCTTTCCCTCCTCCACCTCCTCCTGTCCCCTCTCACCTCTCCCTCCCCCCCCCCCCTCTAGGGATAGCAACCAAATATACGTAATGGAAACAATTAAAATGCCGCCATTGAGGTTGGAAGTAGGGCAGGAAGCACCATTGACGCTTCATATTGTTTGGCAACACGCGAGCGGGTGGGTTGGTGGGGGTGGGAATAGGGGGAAGGGGGAGGGGGTTATACTAGAGGTATATGATTGGAACTTCGAATGAGGAAGTGTAAATAGAGGTGAATGGAACTGGAAATCGGAATTTTGAAGAAAAAAATGGTAGTTTTGAGTATAAAATAAGGTGTTAAGTGATGTGCGATTGGAATGGTGATTGGAGTAGTGTCAACAAGGGATTCGTGCATAAGAGAGGAAAGATTGGAGGAGGTGAGATATATCATTCGAATGGAGAATAGGGGGTGTGGAAGAGACAAAGGATTGTGAATGGTTTACAAGAGATATATGATTGGAGTAGAGATGTATACGAGTAATAGGAATGAAGAATGGAAGGTGAAGAAAAGGCGAATGATAAGCATGGGGAATAGGGATCAAGAGAGAGATTGTTGGAATAT
>NC_091551.1:10311329-10316329 GCF_042767895.1 Penaeus vannamei
AAGCCAGGTCAAGTAGACTTAGATTATAAGCAAACACAAAGGTGAAAGGTCAGCCGAGGTCACGTCAGCAGGAGAATAGCGAGGGAGGGGGGTAGGGGTAGTGGAGGAGGGGGAGGATGCAGCTGTTGTGACGCTCTGTTGATCCCACAGTAATGGTTTCTCCCTCCGCCTTTCCTACCCCTCCTCCCTCCTTCATCGCTCTTCTTCACCTCCACTTCCCCTTCCCCTGCACTTCCCTTCCTTAACTTCACTTCCCCCTCTTCACTTCCCTTCCACCTCCTCCCCCCCCTTCACTTCCACCTCCTGGAGCTCATTAACCGGATCATATTTCGAACTTTTTTTTCGTTCAGTATCGACTTCCTGTTATTTTAACCTTTCTTTTAATTTTCTTTTATTCTTCTGCTCTTCTTTTCTTTTCCCTCCCTTTCCTTTATTTGTTTTCTCATCTTCCTTTCCTTTCTTTTCTCTTCTTTTCTTTCTTTTCTCTTCTCTTCTCTATTTTCTCTCATCTTCTCTTCTCTATTTTCTCTCATCTTCTCTTCTCTATTTTCTCTTTTATTTTGTTTTCTCTCCTCTTCTCTTCTCTATTTTCTCTCCTCTATTCTCTTCTTTTCTCTACCTTTCGAGGACTTAAGTTCAGCCGGTCGCCATCAGCTGCAGCAGTGTCGCGAACTCTAATGACCTCTTTAATTGAGGGCTGCGAATGGCGATACAAAGGTTAATTGGTGTTGGTAGAAGGCGAGCACCGGTGGGCTGGGGGTTGGGGTGGGGTGGCAGGGGGAGAGAGGGGGAAGGAATGGGGTGGGGGGGCACGGGGAGAGAGGGGGATAGAATGGGGTGGGGTGGAGAGATTGGGGAAGGGGTGATGGGGGGAGAGAAGGGGGGGGGGAGGGAAGAAATGGGAGAGGGGCGGAGAGAAGGAAGGAATGGGGGAAGGGGTGATGGGTGAAAAGAGGTTAATGGGGGGAGGAGAGGTGGGGATAGGGAAATGGGGGAAGGGGAAATGGGTGAAGGAAGGAGAGATGAAGTAGGGGTGAAAAGAAGGGCAAGAGGAATGGGAGGAAGGGACAGTGAAGAGGGGAGATAACAGGAGGGATGAGAGGAGGGGGGGAAAGGAGAGAGACTAGGGGGAGGGGAAAGTATTAGTCACAGGTAATATTCGTTGATGGAGTTCATAATGACTGGGCGATTTATCTGTTTATCATCAGCGAGCAATTCCGAACGGGGGCTTTGTTTTCTGTTATTGTTCCGTGGTTTCTTTGACCTCAGGGAGAAAGTCAGTCTCGAGAACTCTAATCTCATCGAAGAAAATGGGACATATGTATTTATCTACGAATTAACCTTGACTTTGTCTCGTTTTGTTTTCCTTATATAGCCTTTTGAGTTATTGATTTCCGGTGTATTTCTTGATTTTGTATCTCTCCCTCGTTTTTCATTTTCCTCTCAATTGTTATCGCGAGTGAATGCTAATCTTGACAGTTCACGGGGAAGATAAGGAGATTAGGCAAGATTCGATCTGTCTGCCATGCCCTCTAAGCTGTTAGGATTTCAAGATAAGGCCTTGATGCCATTTATTTCGGGCTTGTTTCCATTCTTATTGGTTTATCGGAAGTGATAATAGTTATCTTGAATATTTTACAGCTCTCGGGCACTTTGCATATATGTTGGTTCCTTGCAGTATGTTAAATTTCGATTCATCTTACTGAATGTATTCCACTTTCAGCTTTGAATAGAAATGTAGTTATTTAAGCTTATCTCTGGGACCAAGTAAAGCGCATTAAGGCCTTTTAATGTTTGATGTTTGTTGGACTTTTAGGCGCATGTATGAATGCATGACATTTATAAGAAGTATTTGAATAATGTAGTAGAAACAATGCCACTTTTACTGTAATATTTTGACAAGAGAAACTTGGAGCTTGGCGAACTTGACCGATAATTCACTTCGTAAATTTATACATTCAAGTTATTGGACCTTGATCCATTTTTCTTTTAGCTTTTTATCTGTATTATTTCTCCCTAATTTACGCCTTCTTACATTTTTCCTCACTTTTACGTACACAAACCTTGCATTCGCCTTTTCGTCCTCCATTGTTAATCGTCTCATGCATAGGAATGGCTCATTACCTCCCGACCTCCTGCAAGTTGCATGACCCGCCATCCACCTCGTAAGGACCGGAGGATAAACAATGCCGGGACCCCGTCATAGTGCTGATTAGATACGCCCGAGGCAATCCCGGGGCAGTGACAGCCGCGGCAGCATTCAGGGCCCGAGAGTGCAGAGAGGACAATAAGATTCGCGGAGGGGTTGCATGTACTTAGTCTCTCCCTCCCTCCCCACTCCCTCTCCCCCTCCCCGCTCCCTCTCCCCCTCCCCGCCCACTCTACCCCCTTCTCTCCCATGCCTTATAACCCCTTGATTACCCGCGCCCCACAGGTCGTCGGGCCCTTCGTCACAAAGGTCCTTGACACTCGGCCGCACGTCGAGGAAGGGTGGCGCGGGCGGGAGTGGTTCTCGTGTGTCTTGCGCTCGAGGGGGAGGCGAGGGAAGCGGGCGGCCTGGGGACGTCTTGGCTCTGGCGGGGGTGGGAGGGGGGGGGGTTGGCTCGAATTTTCTGTCTGTCTCTCAGGTCTTTGTATTCCTTGTCTGATTGATGGAGGGGGGAGAGGGAGAAAGGGAAGGTGAGTGAGTGAGTGAGGAGAGAGATAGAGAGGGTGAGTGAATGAGAGAGAGATAGAGAGGGTGAGTGAATGAGAGAGAGAGAGAGAGGATGAAAGTGAATGAGAGAGAGAGAGAGAGGGTGAGTGAATGAGAGAGAGAGAGAGAGAGAGAGAGAGAGAGAGAGAGAGAGAGAGAGAGAGAGAGAGAGAGAGAGAGAGAGAGAGAGAGAGGGAGGGAGGGAGGGAGGGGGAGAGAGAGGGAGGGGGAGAGAGAGACAGAGAGAGGGTGGGAGGGAGGGAAGGAGGGAGGAAGGGAAGCGCAAGATCCGACCTTCCGGATCCGGTGATTTGGCGGAGTCGCCATTAGCATTCCCTCCGGAAGCCGCAACCTCGCCGCCCAGGCATCACAATGACCCGCTGACTCCGCTACCTCGACCTTGCCTGACCCCGATGCCGCATTCTCGCCCTCTGAGATCTCTGGCTGTCCCCCAGGGGTACGCGCGCCGCATGCAGGATCGACGCATGTGTTCAGATTAGCGAGGTCCAGGAGGGGATTGGGGGAGGGGAAGGGGGGGGGAATCGCACAACCTCGCCGCGGGGCTTTCTCATGCAGGGGTCGGGTGGGATTGGAATGGGGGAGGAGGGGAGGAGGGGGTGGCGGGTCGATGGAGGGGGATGTGTGCGGGGTCAGGGGTCTGAGGTCAGGTCACTGGGTTATTGGGCCTGACGTGTGAGGAGTCAAAAAGCCCTCCCTCCTCCCCTCCCTCCCACCCACCCACCTCTTTCTGCACTAAACAGCTGATTGAGAAGGAACGTAGGATTTCACTTCCCCGACTTTCTTACTGCCTAGCGTCTCTTAACCTTCCGCGATAGGTGAATCATCTCATTATGTTTTTGCTGCTGCTTCTAGATGACATTAATGCCGCTGTTTGTTATTTAACGCACACAGCGACCTTGGCGGGGGGTGCGCGTATGTTGTCTGGTAAGATACACACAAAAAAGTCTGTAATTCATGCTTTGTTTGGGTCAGTGCCGAAGATGGAAGCGGAATGCAGTATAAGGGTATTTAACTTTCCAGAGAAGTGCCGTAAGTGCTGTGTCTACCTTTTTTTATCAGTCGTGTCATTTAAACAATTGGCCAATTTATTCTCGATCTTTTGGGAGGAAGAGTAGGGGGAAGAGGAGGAAATGCAACTTGGCATCATTTCCCCTCCATAGTAAGCTGTTTTAGACTTGCTTTGAAATGACTTCCAAAAAATGGCATAGTCTGATTCGAGTCGTTTCCACGATAATCGCTCACGTAGAGGGTAATGCTTCGGAGACCAAACCTCTACCCCTCTCCTTTCCTCTACCCCCCCACCCCCACCCCCTTGGTATCCGATTCTCCCAGTCTCTTAAAATCTCACCCATTTGTCACAAGCCATTTTCGCCCATTGGGTTGCCTGCTCGCTCGTCGTAGCATCTTCGACAGCCAATTAGCACATCATACCGCCTCGTTAATAAGACGTCATGATGGCTAGCGCGACAGGACACCGAGGGCGACGTCGCATTGACGCCCTCTCACCGCCATTCAGTCTCCGAGACCCAAAAGGACTCGCGCAGAGCAAGCCGAGCCACAGACCAAACAAAGGGAAAGGCAACACCCGCGGACACACTACTGCCTTGGGACGGCGACCTTGCGTCCGGCATTTGCACTGCGAGTATTGGAACATGATCAGGGATGCTGTTCAGGGTCCGGCCGTTGTATGAGCCTTGTTTGTATGCTCTGCTACGCTGGCTGCGTCTTGCTTCTTTTTGCTTGCTTGTCGTCGGGTGATTGATTCGTTTCGATGGGGGTTGTTTGGGGGCTTTGCTAGGGATGACGAGGCTGGAGTATGGAGCATTATTTTTTTTTTCTTGTTTGGAGTGGTTTGGAGTGGCAGTTTAGGTTATGGTGGTGCGTTGTCATGCCGCGTGATATGTTTGACGTGAGATGATCTTGCAAGGATATGTTGACACGGAAGACAACGTGACAAATTCTATACGGTGTACATGGTCGTTTCAACATCACGATCCGTCTTCCCATCTTCCTCGTCTTGCTCTCTTCCCGTATTGTTGTGTTCGGCGGAAGTGGACGTTTTGTGGTTCCGGGGGCTTTGTGGGCGTGATAGGCGGCCGAGATGGGCGTGGATGATAGGCGCTGTTCAGGGTCGTGGTCGGGAAGTGGTTGCGTGTCGCGGGTCGTGATGCGCCAGGGCCAAGTCCTACGGAAGGCGGTGCGGTAGGCCTATTAAAGACGTGGGGCGTGTGACTATGGCCGCGGCGGTTTCAGGAGTGTCGATGGCGGCCGCACGATTTAGGGC
>NC_091551.1:10321329-10331329 GCF_042767895.1 Penaeus vannamei
CAGTCGTGTGTTGCATCGGAGGCTGCGCAGGTCGACCTGTGGAGCGCTCGCGTAGCACGTGTCGCCGGAAAAAACGGGTGACGCATTATGCACAACGATGGCGGTGAATGCTGCTTGCGTCATGCTGCTTTACGCTCGGCTTTGTGCTCGCGGGCTGGGATACGCGCACAACGCATGCGTCATCCGCAACACGCAAGGAAAAGACTTCGTGGAAATTTGTGCGACATGAAAGCGATTCTTCCACCTTGAATTTGTTCGTCTGGAGAGCCCGAACCTGCATCTTGACAAAGGAGTAAACAAACAACCTCGAGATCCGCATCTAACTGGCGTGGGGAAGGCTGAGATACCGCCGTGTTGACGCGGCTCTGTTAATGGGACATTTGCATTGTTATTCTCTCGCTTTTTCGCCGTGTAAGTGTCCATGACGTTCTTTGTAGACATGATAGACCTTCGTTTTTCACCCAAGGACAGGCGCGTCATGCAGGAAACAACAGCGAGTGCCGCGCTGTTTACATGCACGAGAGCCGCACCTTGAACCGTCGCGGCGTCACAGTCCGCCGTCCGCGCGAGTCGGGCGATGGAGGAACGGCGCGCGTTTGCACCGTCACCGCCGGGACTTACGAGAACGTGAAGAAGGCATTTGCAAGGACGACAGGCCGGCCGGGAGCGAATGTTGCATCGGGTAAAAGGGCGTGGGGGGGCGGGGTGGTAAGAGTTGGGGGATGGGGATGGGGTATGTAGGAAGAGGGTAAGAGGTTGGGGTAGGAATAGAAGTAGGGGAGGGGGGGGGTGGAGGTGTTCCCACGACCACGCTACTTGCACCGTCGACGTGCTCGGAATCCCCGGGGCCTTTCTCCTCGTTCCGCTTTCCAGAGGCTTCGGACGGCCCCACCGCGCGCTAACGAAATTGAAGCGTGAGGAAACCCGAACGTTGCCTCACTGCAGCACCGCAGCCTAATCGAGCATAGTAAAAAAAGAAAAAAAGAAAAAAAAAGAACTTTTGAAATGTGTCCAGTGTCGAGGGTTGTTCTGCCGAGTTCGAAATGCGGCGCCGGCAATTCGGATGCTGGTTCTGCGTTATATAATGTTTCAAGGTTGACGCTGACTCCGTGTTTATGCTGCAAATGGATGGTAGTTGTTGTGAACTTGACGTGCCGGTGCTTTAAATAGTAATTAATTGTTCATATCTGGAGTATCAGTAATAGACCAGCAGTTTCTTTGCTCTTAAGTGCTCGGCTGCGGTGAACAAAATTGTTCTTTATGATATATATAACATTTGTGAGTGAGTGCGGGGATGGCCAGACTCCGGTAAGAAGGATCAGACTTATTGTAATCCATCCCTTCCTTATCCTCCCAGTAGGAAATCCTCCCTGTCCTTCTGCGGGATTATCCTCCGACTAATCCTCTTGCTATTCCGCTAATAGGCTTATTATAAGCCCTCATTAACGAACCAATTGAAGGCATGCGTGGCGTTCGTGCGTGCGTCCGGGTGCTGCTTGCGGTTGCCTTCTGTGGTGGCGTCGTGTTTATAGGCTCCGGAGATTACAAGTTCGGCATTGATTGTGCTTTATCACGGCGGCGGGGAGGCTCGGAGGCCGGAATGTTCGCAAATAAAAACAAACAAACAAAAACGCTGTTGATAAGTTTGTATGATGGTTGAAAGAGACGAAGGAAAACGCCTTTATGGTTAGGGATTTTTATATGTATTTCCAGACTAACCATTTAGCTACGCCATTTAATTCGATTGTGCGGCCGCAGCAACAACACCATCGAAACATGTCCTTGTTCCTGCTTCGCGATGCAGCTCCCCTTCAAGTCCTCGAAGCTGCATATAAAGTTGATACGCATAGAGCAAGAGAAGACGGTGATGTCGCAAGGGGGATCTGCGGCGGCTGCGTATTTTTAGCCCCTTCGTCACGAGGATGGAGTAGGAGAGGGAGCGGGGAGTGGGAGGTGGACACTGATACTCCTTCGAGTGTGTGGCGTTGGGCTCAGGTGTCAGTTGAACCGGATTGCGTTTTTTTTTTCTCTCTCTCTCATGCCTCTTTAATTGAGAAATCCTCTTGGAATGTTTCCCCTTCAACCGCAAGTGCGTGCGTGCGTTTATTTACTTTTTTTTCTCTCTCTCTCTTGGGTGCGTACGTTGTCAAAGGTCAAAGGGCTTCAAACTTTGGTGTATGCTTGTGCGTGTATATTTATTTATTTTCTTCCTTTTATTATTCTCCTTTGCATTTTCTAGCTTACCTTAAAAATCGGACCGGTATTATAATGATTGCAATTTTGAAATGATAAAAAAGGTGATCGGTGAACAGTAAGTGGGTATCGGAAAGAAAAGAAAAGAAACGAAAAAAATAATCCTGTGCCATCGTGCCTATGGGCTGTGAATAAATGATACTGCATTTGGTCCCAAGTCACGCGCGGTACTGTACAGAGAGACCGAGTGAAGGGCGCTTGGCATTCCGAAAACCTTTTTTTTTCGAGCGATCCGACAGACGGACAGACAGACACAGACAACCTGGAGGAAAATCGGAAGCCGAGGACCTGAGAGGCGGCTCGAAGGCCCCATGTGTCACCAGGGCCAACCCGAGCTTATCATGACACTGCTGGATGCCATGGTGAGTGCCTGAATGTCAGCGAGGGTTAGGTGAGTGGACGGGTGCATTGGTGGGTAGGTGGGTAGGTGGGGGGGGGGGTGAATTGGTGGGTAGGTGGAGGGGGGGGGGGTGAATTGGTGGGTAGGTGGAGGGGGGGGGGGTTGTGGTATTTTAATAGGTTTCGTTACTTGTTTATAACTGTATATTTCTTTACCTTCTAATATTTTTTTCCAGGTATTTAGTATGGAGACTCTCGTTGGCGGTGGAAATATATTTGTATGGCGCAGGACAATTCTCATTTATTTTGGGTAGAAACTTTAAAAGATATTTTAGGAAAACCACGCATAATTAGCCAACGATCTTACTAATGATAGGCCTATCCCCCCCCTCCCCCTCTCCCCCGACAGAAGAATGCTAAAACAAATACAAAAAAAACGTCATACGATAATGAGAGTAAGGAATATCACCGAACAAACCTATCACAGCTTCTTAACCGGCAGCTTATCTTTGGCGGAGATGATGCTCGATAAAGAGATGTTCGATAAAGCGACGTATTATGTAGCGAGCGAGCGAATGAAAATAAGCTTTGGGGTTCGCGACGTGCCGAGGACAAGGTCGTGCAGGTGAGCCGCGTCATCCCGCAGCTGAGATGTTCGCTGTGGCTGATGCTGGATTGGTGTTATTGTTGTTATAATAATAATGATAATGATAATAATTATTGTTATAATTATTGTTATTATTATTATTATTATTATTATTATTATTATTATTATTATTATTATTATTATTATTATGATTATTGTTATTATTGTTGTTGTTATTATTGTTATTGTTATTAATATTGTTGTTATTATTAGCATCATTTTTATTATTATCATTATTGTTATTGTTATTGTTATATATTAATACTATTATTGTTATTATTATTATTTTATTTTATATTTTATATTTTTTGAGGTATGTGACATTTTCTGTCTCGATCTATTTGTGTTTGCATTCTTCCCCAAATGTCGCCTCCTTCACTTTCAATCTTTCCGTCTTTCTCTGTTTTAACCATTTCCTTTTCTATATCTCTCAACAACATCCTCTCTCTCTTTCTCTCTCTCTTTCTCTTTCTGTTTCTCTTTCTCTTTCTCTTTCTCTTTCTCTCTCTCTTTCTCTCTCTCTTTCTCTCTCTCTCTCTCTCTCTCTCTCTCTCTCTCTCTCTCTCTCTCTCTCTCTCTCTCTCTTCTCTTTCTCTTTCTCTTTCTCTTTCTCTCTCCTCTCTCTCTCTCTTCTCCTCTCTGTCTCTCTCTCACTCTCTCTGTCTCTCTCTCTCTCTCTCTCTCTTCTCTGTCTTTCTCTCTCTTCTCTTCTCTCTCTTTCTCTTTCTCTTTCTCTTATCTCTCTCTCTCTCTCTCTCTCTCTCTCTTTCTCTCTCTTCTCTCTCTCTGTCTCTTTCTCTCTCTCTCTCAGTCTCTCTCTCTTTCTCTCTCTCTCTCTATCTATCTATCTATCTATCTATATATGTCTCTCACACTCCCTCTGTCTCAATCTCCCTTTCCCTCTCTCTCCATATCTATCCCATCCACCTTGCAGTGACTTTCCCCCTCTCTCCTTATCCATGACGCTCTGCCCTGCATATCCATCCTCTTTCCCACCGCTCCAATTGCCTAATTGTTCGCTTTCTGTGTCTCGATATCTTTTCTCTTTTTTCTTCTTCTTTTTCTTTTACCAGAAGCAAAGCGGCCAAAGACATGGAGTAAAAAGACACAAAGGGAGTAATGTCAGCTGCTGGGGGATCGGAAGGGGAAATCCACGGAGATAGAACGTGTTGTGTAACGCCCGTTGTGTGTCTGCCTTCTCTTGAAAGACTTCGAGAGACTTCAAGAGAGGGAGGGAGAGAGGGAGAGTGGGAGTGGGAGTGGGAGTGGGAGTGGGAGTGGGAGTGGGAGTGGGAGTGGGAGTGGGAGTGGGAGTGGGAGTGGGAGTGGGAGTGGGAGTGGGAGTGGGAGTGGGAGTGGGAGAGGGAGAGGGAGAGGGAGAGGGAGAGGGAGAGGGAGAGGGAGAGGGAGAGGGGAGAGGGAGAGGGAGAGGGAGAGGGAGAGGGAGAGGGAGAGGGGAGAGGAGAGGGAGAGGAGAGAGGGAGAGAGAGAGAGAGAGAGAGAGAGAGAGAGAGAGAGAGAGAGAGAGAGAGAGAGAGAGAGAGAGAGAGAGAGAGAGAGAGAGAGGGAGAGAAAGAAAGAGAGAGAGAGAGAGAGGAGAGTCAGTGTGTGTGTGTGTGTGTGTATGTGTGTGTGTGTGTGTGTGTGTGTGTGTGTGTGTGTGTGTGTGTGTGTGTGTGTGTGTGTGTGTGTGTGTGTGTGATCGAGTGTGTCTCTGCGTGTTTGTTTGTCTACGTCTGCGTTTGTGCGACGAGGATGCCTAAATTTGTGGAGTTCGAATAATGCCCCAAAGAGCCCACGACGCGACGGGGGTGACATGCTCCGGCCCCAAAAGCACCGACCGATTCACGCTTTTTGCCGCCTCTCTCTCTCTCCGTCGAGCCCGCGCTCTGAAGGTGACTTTTACCCGCCGATAACGCCCGCGCCCGCACCTTGAACCTGTCCTGCGCCGCGAAAGGTTAAACTGCAGTCTTGAGCGGGCGATTTGACCCACATCTGGAGATCAGGCCGCCCCGCCCCAACCCATGTCAGCTTGGCCTTTTTATCGCGGTGGTGGGCGGGGTTGGAGGGTGGGGGGTGATAGGGGATGGGGGGGATGGGGGGCATGGCAAGGCAGGGCTTCCCCTCGCGTTGGCAGTGACACATTTCCCACAGGCTGTTTATTTACGCCTTTTTGGAACGAAGGACTTGGGTCTGGTGTTCGGTTTAGATTTTTTTTCTTAATTTGTTTTCATTATCTTTTGATGTGTTTTTTTCTTGTTTTGTTTTATATTGTTTCTTGATTTTCAGTTAATTTATGTGCATTCCTTTTTTTCGGTTTGTACATATGTGTATAGTTTTGTTATGTGTGCATGAGAGATATTTTTGTGTGCGTTTTATAATGATTTGATTATTTTAATCCGTTCGTGTTTGTCTTCTTTATAACTGCATCCATGAATACTAATCGAGTGTTAAGATAATCCGATTATTGAGACGAATGAGATAATCCAGTATGCTCGACTCTTACAAGTCAAGAAGGAGCAAAAAAGCAACTAGTTCACCCTGGCTTCTGGAGACAGACCTCCGCGTGCATGGTTGTTTTATCCGGCTCTGCATGCCAAGGCGTAGACGTGCTCACCGCCTTGACTTTTTAACGTGCATGGCCGGTTGGGGTGGAAGTGTGTGTGTGTGTGTGTTTGTGTGTATGTGTGTGTGTATGTGTGTGTGTGTGTGTGTGTGTGTGTGTGTGTGTGTGTGTGTGTCTGTGTGGACTAGTGTCATGTTGGTATGTTTTCGCTGGAGTGTGCTGAGACATTGGCATGCGGACGGGGTGGCATGCGGAATGGGGTTACGTGGGCCTCTCGTGCCGTCGGCCAGCGCGAGAGGTGCGACGGGCCCGAAGGAGTGACGTGTGCGACCGGGACAGCCATAGTAATGCCTGGAGACTGCAGAATCCCGGCTCGGAAGACTCGCTCGGTCGCGAGATCTGCGGGTCATTCGGTCTGGATTTCGCTCCGCTGGGGATGGGGCGAAGGGAGCTGGAGGTGGTTGCGAAGGGCTGAGCGGGAGAGACACCGGCAGACTGACTGACAGGCAGGCAGGCAGGCAGGCAGGCAGGCAGGCAGGCAGGCAGGCAGGCAGGCAGGCAGGCAGGCAGGCAGGCAGGCAGGCAGGCAGGCAGGCAGGCAGGCAGGCTGGCAGGCAGGCTGGCAGGCAGGCAGGCAGGCAGGCAGGCAGGCAGGCAGGCAGGCAGGCAGGCAGGCAGGCAGGCATAGACAGACATAGACTGACACAGACAATCAGACAGTGTGTGTGTGTGTGCGTGTGTGTGTATGTGTCTGCATGTGTGTGTACGTGCGCGCGCATAATGCATATGTAAATGTGTATGTTCACGTTTTTTCCCTTAGGTGTTTCGTAATGAACAGCAAGGTAATTCAGCCAGGCGACGCGAGGGGTGTTGCGTGTAGATCTTGTGCAGCGGCGTGTCATGTCATGTAATCCTGTTATGGGAGGCGGCTCCGAGGCCACGCCCTGAGTTGGGAGATTGCAGTACTGCTGTCATAGGCAATAGTACCCCCGGGGATTTATGGAGTTGCCGTCATCACTATTAGTGTCGCCAAGGAACGGGCTGTTACGCGTTGAAATAAGTATCTGGTTTCGTTCGCCAAGAATCTCGGATTTCCCTCCCGAAAATTATTTGCAGGTTGTGGAATGGGAATGCGGCGGCGGTCCGTTCACAGAGACATGGAGAGAGTGTTAAAGGAGTTGCGTCACGTGCTCCGCAACCTTTTTTTTCGCCACAACTGTGTTATCTTTAGCGATTTTGGAATTGAAATCAATCCTCGGAATTTTTCTATTCTCAGATGGTTGTTATTATTAATATTTCCCATAGGCATTGCATGTTTTCATAGTTAACATTACGCACGGAATTTGCCATCAGCAAGATCAGGGTTGGGAGAACCGAGTGCGCAGACCCCGTTCGAGATGGAACTCCTATCATAGCGGTGCGATGCCCAGCGGCGCGTGGAAGACGTAGCGGCTCCGGCGAAGGAATCTGCATGTCGGAAGTTACAGATCGTAGAAGCCGGAACGGGCGGGCTTCCTGTCAGCCAGCCGCAAGTATGCTGTGTCGGTGGGGGGGATGGGGGTGGGGGTGGGGGTTGGGGGGTTGGGGGGGAGGTGTTCATGGCGTTTGTTTGGTATGCGTGCTTCTTCTTTTTCTTCTTCTTTTTCTTTTTTTTTCTTCTTTTTCTTCTCCGTCTTTTTTATTTTTATTTTTATTCCACTGTTAGGAATTGTTTGAGTTTTCATCTTATTTTTGGCGGGAAATGGAATAAATTGGGTTTTGTTTTACAGAAATTGTTTATAAGAACAAGGAAAATTTTCCAGATTTTGTAAAGGCCGATTTTCATACATTATTTTGTATTCACTTACTTGATGCATTGCTATTTCGTTAGCAGTGTCTTTAAAAATTGCAGATAAATGTAATGTTGATAGAAAGAGGGATTTAAGGGTCACGTTAGTTGTTTTTAACCATATTTCGGAAAAAAACAGCGTCCAGATGTACAAAGATTGTAGCTTTTATTATAATTGTTATTAGAATATAACTATAATTGTTATGAAACTAGGGGCAGCAGCACGTCATAAACTTGGCAGGGGTTGAGTGTCCTTCGGAGAGAGCTGTTAGAATAATGGCCAAATGATGATTATGGATAAATGATAATGATAACGGAGATGCCAAAGGGGTGATTTTGATTTGCTGGAGCCGTTATGCGCTCTGTATTTTGCTGTATTCTTATCGGCATTTTCCCTTTCGCCTGTGGGTCAGGTCCCTCTCCCACCTTCTCTCTGTCTATGTCTATCTATCTATCTACTTGTCTATCTCTCTGCCTATCTACTTGTCTATCTATCTCTTTGTCTTACTATTTGTCTATCTATATCTATCTATCTGTTTGTCTATCTATATCTCTATCTATCTACTTGTCTATTTATCTATCTATCTACTTGTCTATCTATCTCTCTGTCTATCTACTTGTCTATCTATCTCTCTATCTATCTACTTGTCTATCTATCTTTATCTATCTACTTGTCTATCTATCTCTCTATCTATCTACTTGTCTATCTATCTATCTATCACCTTGTCTATCTTTCTCTCTTCCTCTATCCCCCTCTTCCTCCCCCCTCCCACCTTCCGCTGTTAGAAAATGAAGCCGAAATCGGACTGCAAGATAACATTCGGAAGCCATTTCTCGGTGCAATCATGTTTCCATCTCAGATAGCGAGGATGTTTTGGCTGTTGTTTCCGCATTTTTGTATTTTTTATTTTATTTTTTTATATTTATATATATATTTTTTTTTGGGGGGGTTGTGATTTTCAGGATTGCAGCCGGTTTGCCAAAATAACCGAATGCCGTTTTTCTAGTGTAGCTGCCCTGTCTCCTACGTCGCGTGTGCAGGCAGGCTTGCGGCGTGTCCTCGCCAATGCACAAGGAAGATTTTTTTTTTTTTTTTTTTTTTTTTTTTGTGTGTGTGTGTGTGTGTGTGTGTGTGTGTGTGTGTGTGTGTGTGTGTGTGTGTGTGTGTGTGTGTGTGTGTGTGTGTGTGTGTGTGTGTGTTTCATAACAGTGGGTCGCGTCAGTCTCGCTCCGTGCCATTGCTTACACAAGCCGAGAACAAGGGGAGGAAAAAACCTGAAAAAACCCGACCGCTTGAATATGGATCGAACATTTTATTAGACATTGTTGGAGGAATGCCAGTTTGCAGAGAGTCATGCGTTCGGTCAACTTGAGTCATTCTTGGTTTAGTCAGGGAGATGGTGTGCGGTCGTGGTGGTGAGTCAGTTCAGTGATGAAAAAGAGACGTAGGAAAGTAGGAGTGAGTCAGTTGAGCGAAAAGAGGGTATGGGAGGAAATATAAAAGAGCGAAAGGCGGGATATGGAAGGAAATATAAAGAGTATAGCGAAAAGAGGATATGGGAGGAAATATAAAGAGTTGAGCGAAAGGGGGGATATGGAAGGAAATATAAAGAGTTGAGCGAAAAGGGGATATGGGAGGAAATGTAAAGGGTTGGAGGTGATGACTCACTGTATGGGAAGGTCGCTCACGAAATGCCGTAAGAGGTAAGATAAGTCACTTGACATGTAATTGGTGGTGTGTGTGTGTGTGTGGGGGGGAGATAAGGGAAATGGGTGACTCGCCATATAAAAGGGAACCCAGTTTTTGAAGTTGAATGGGAACGAAATTGGCGGAGAAAGTAGAGTTTATAAAACCGTTCCCATAAATTTGCATGAAATAGACGCTAGAAAATTGGGGAGAGACTTGGGCATTTTAGGAAGATGACAACGAAGGGAAATAATGGTAGTCTGGCCCGTCCTTTTTGAGCGCTTGCGTCTGCGAGGGAACCAAAATAACACCACCATCTGGACGGCGAAGTCAGGATCGGGCAGCAGGGTGATGATGGTGGTGGTTATGATGGTGATGGGAATGAGGGTGTGATGGTGATGGTGGTGATGGTAATGATGATAGTAATGGTGATTAGGGTGTGATAGTAATGGTGATGAGGATGTGATGGTAATGATGATAGTAATTGTGATGAGGGTGTGATGGTGATGATTGTAGCGATGGGGTGGTGATGATGATGGTGATTATGATTTTGATGGTGATCATGACGATTGTGACTACGTTGATGGTGACGATAACGATGACCGATCTCGATTTCTGGCTGCGTGAGACTGACAAAGACTGATGAGATGACAGCCCGGCAGACTGATCCCAATCATGGCG
>NC_091551.1:10336329-10351329 GCF_042767895.1 Penaeus vannamei
GAACAGCCCCCCGCCGAGCACCCAAACCCCATCGGCCTCGGGTTATCCGGCGCAGAAGAGGTGGCAGAAGAGGGAGGCTGCTTGCGACCTCTCATGGCGAGGTCCTGCTCCGGGTAGGATTGTAGGATTGCCTTAGAGGGACGGAGGGAGGTGTTTCACGCTGAGAAGAATAATGCCCTTCGAATGCCAGTGGGCGCACGGGTGGCCAATCAGGCGAATGGGGGGAGAGGGTCTGCATTCGGTGGCACACCTGCCTTCGGGTCTCGCTACGACAGGGGCTACGACAGGGGCTACGACAGGGGCTACGACAGGGGATAACGAATTGGCATAAGGCTTGTGGGATTAAGATGGAATGAGTATGGACTACAGGCTTTGGCGGGGTCGGGGCAAATACACTGTACTGTAATCAGATTAGGAAAGCAATTTACATATAATTACTGTGGAATGTTACGTGTAAACCTTAGACAGATATCTGAATATCTGGTACAAACAGATCACACATCACAACAGTTTTGTCACCCCTTAATTAGGATGTATCTACATCTGCATATCTATCTACATCTACCGGCGTGACTTGCAAACCCAAAGATTCTCAATAAAAGTGTGACACCAAGTTTAAACCACGGGGCATAGTCACTATTGATGTTACTTTTACCGATGGCATTCTCAAGATACGATTGATGTGTGCTCTGAATGACGCATTCATGATGTGTCAGGACACACATCATCCTGTGGCATGCCAAACAGTCTGCCGTGCATGCCGTCACATCAAAGAACCTGATTACCTCCCCAGACAGTTCTTTAGAAACGCACTTCCTTGCTCGAGATACTGCCAGTCATAGGTCTCTTTGCTGTCGTATTGATTAAGGTGATTGTGGTCTGGCTTTTCTCTTGGCTGGGTTTCTGCCAGGAAGTTCGTGTCACCGGTCGCAATAGGCGGTGGCGGCAGTCTGGTGCACCGTTAGCGTTACCGGGGCGCGTCAAGATGAGTGTTAGGTTTGTGCAGCGCGGGTTGGTATAGGCCCGGTGTGCCCCACAGCCTGGGGTCACGTTGCCCGTTGTACGGTGAGTCTGCCGCCCCATGCCCCTGCTCCTGCCTCTGCCAATGCCTCTCGTTCTTGCCACTTCTCCTGCCATTGCCCCGGCCCTTGCTCTTGGTGCTGCCTCGCACCTTTACTACTCCTACTGCTCCTGCCACTGCCTCCTCCCCTACCCCAGACTCTTCCACCCGCCATTGCCCCTGCCGCAGCCTCATACCCCCGCCCCCGCCCCTGCCTCTTCGCCAATCTTCCCCCACCCTCATGACGCGAATTCCCTCTCGGGTTATGTTCAACCCCCCCTCCCTCTCTCTCTTTTACTTTATATCTCCGCACAAGTGGCACTGTCATGGCAGAATACTTTCCTTACGAAAACCAATATATATATATTTTATCTGCTCCATTCCGGGCATTGTGCAACCTCCTCCACCTCCTCTCGGATCTGGAAAGGGGATGAAAGTGGCCGCTGGAAGGGAGAGGTGTCGTGGACTCCCACAACGGACAGACACGATGAGACCCGAGGCAAGTACACACGGTATTGAGGGCGCCCTGACATCCTCATTCCCTTACAGCCTGGAGGTGCCAAGGGGAGGGAGGACCCCAGGATAAGTGACCCAATTAAGTGCGTGGGAGAGTCAGGAGAACGTGATTGCCTTTCTATACAGGCCGTGTAGAAGATGGACCAGTGGTTGTAGGGTGACAGGAACAAAAGATAGAGGCAGGAATGATCAGCATTGTGACAGCAACGAATGACAGCATTGATGGAATAATGGGTAACAATGATGATGATGATGATAATAATGATGGTAATAGTATTAATTGTATTCATAACCATGATAATAATATTAATAATGTTAATGCTGATAATGGTAATAACAAAAATGATTGATAATGAAAGTGAATTATAGTGACAAACGAGTTAAAGATGATAACAAAACCGTTTAAAAGCACGACACCTTGTTTTTTTGGTATGTTTAAACTCCTGGAAAAAGTACCCACGGCTGCTGCCCCTAACTATGCCAGAGCAGCGCTGCCTGCGGCGCTCGTGTGGCTTCTGGTGTCGTCTTTTTCGTATTTTACAACGATGACTACGAGTTTTTTTTTAGTTTACTGCCTCGTTACGTCATTGTGCAAAAATTGCTTGTTAGAGAGGCCTTATACTGGAGACGTTTTTTTTTTTAGTTTATGGTTCGGCGTCTGTCTGTCTGTCTTTGTTTTTTATATATATCTGTATAAGCCATATGTGCGCACTAGTCCCACCAACTAATGTTTTTTTTATTTTATTTTCGCAGGCAAAGGTATGTTGATGACACAGTTACGAGACCGTCCGAGTTGTTCCCGTAAGTAAGATAATAATAATACCTTGGGGTAAATTGGACGTTGCTCCATGTTTTCCCTCTCCATTTCTTCACTGGTGTGGTGTATATATATGTATATATATACACACGTGTATATATACATATTATGTATGTATATATATGTATGTGTATGTATATACATTTATATTATACATATATGCACACACACACACATATACATATATATACTCACATATATACATATATGTACACACACACACACACACACACACACACACACACACACACACACACACACACACACACACACACACACACACACACACACACACACACACACAGACAAATGTATATATGCCTATGAAATATATATATATATACATATATATATATATATATATATATATATATATATATATATATATATATAAACACACACACACACACACACACACACACACACACACACACACACACACACACACACACACACACACACACACACACATCCACAGACACACGTTCACACACACACACACACACACACACATACATACACACACACACACATACACACCACACATACACACCACACATACACACCACACATACACACACACACACCACACACCACACCACACACACACACACACACACACCACACACACACACACACACACACACACACACACACACACACACACACACACACACACACACACACACACACACACACACACACACACACACACACACACATGTATACATATATACATATATACATATACATATTGTTTGTGTCATGTTTGTTTATGTGTGCATTTAGATATGTATGCATACATACAACCATTTGTATTTATACAAACATTTATGCATATATGATTATAATATAGTAATAGTATGGAGAAAGTCGAGATCCAGTGTTAATGTATCCGCTCCACCCCCCCCCCCCACACACACACACCCCACCCCCACTCCCACCCCGCCAAAGGGTGTCCTTAGTATGCGAAGATGTGCTTTCCCATAAGACGGAAGGCGTTGGGAGAGTCCGAAGCGATCCATCTCCGACACTCGATTCTCTGGAACGTTGTTATTATGATAGCATTCGTGGATTAAGTTTTTTTGTGTGTGTGTCCGTTTGGGGAATAGCCGCAGGATCTTGTCTTATTGAAAAGATGGCGAGTGGACGGATGGAGTTCATATTGATTGTCACAAACAAAGTGAATGTTAACCTCAGGATCTTGTTGAAAAGATAGCGAGTGGACGGATGGAGTTCATATTGACTGTGACAAACAAAGTGAATGTTAACCTCAGGATCTTATTGGAAAGATGGCGAGCGGACAGATCGAGTTCGTATTGATATTCACAAACAAAGTGAATGTTAACCTCAGGATCTTATTGGAAAGATGGCGAGCGGACGGATGGAGTTCGTATTGATTGTCACAAACAAAGTGAATGTTAACCTCAGGATCTTATTGAAAAGATGGCGAGCGGACGGATCGAGTTCGTATTGATTGTCACAAACAAAGTGAATGTTAACCTCAGGATCTTATTGGAAAGATGGCGAGCGGACGGATGGAGTTCGTATTGATTGTCACAAACAAAGTGAATGTTAACCTCAGGATCTTATTGGAAAGATGGCGAGCGGACGGATGGAGTTCGTATTGATTGTCACAAACAAAGTGAATGTTAACCTCAGGATCTTATTGGAAAGATGGCGAGCGGACGGATGGAGTTCGTATTGATTGTCACAAACAAAGTGAATGTTAACCTCAGGATCTTATTGAAAAGATGGCGAGCGGACGGATGGAGTTCGTATTGATTGTCACAAACAAAGTGAATGTTAACCTCAGGATCTTATTGAAAAGATGGCGAGCGGACGGATCGAGTTCGTATTGATTGTCACAAACAAAGTGAATGTTAACCTCAGGATCTTATTGGAAAGATGGCGAGCGGACGGATGGAGTTCGTATTGATTGTCACAAACAAAGTGAATGTTAACCTCAGGATCTTATTGGAAAGATGGCGAGCGGACGGATGGAGTTCGTATTGATTGTCACAAACAAAGTGAATGTTAACCTCAGGATCTTATTGAAAAGATGGCGAGCGGACGGATGGAGTTCGTATTGATTGTCACAAACAAAGTGAATGTTAACCTCAGGATCTTATTGAAAAGATGGCGAGCGGACGGATGGAGTTCGTATTGATTGTCACAAACAAAGTGAATGTTAACCTCAGGATCTTATTGGAAAGATGGCGAGCGGACGGATGGAGTTCGTATTGATTGTCACAAACAAAGTGAATGTTAACCTCAGGATCTTATTGGAAAGATGGCGAGCGGACGGATGGAGTTCGTATTGATTGTCACAAACAAAGTGAATGTTAACCTCAGGATCTTATTGGAAAGATGGCGAGCGGACGGATGGAGTTCGTATTGATTGTCACAAACAAAGTGAATGTTAACCTCAGGATCTTATTGGAAAGATGGCGAGCGGACGGATGGAGTTCGTATTGATTGTCACAAACAAAGTGAATGTTAACCTCAGGATCTTATTGGAAAGATGGCGAGCGGACGGATGGAGTTCGTATTGATTGTCACAAACAAAGTGAATGTTAACCTCAGGATCTTATTGGAAAGATGGCGAGCGGACGGATGGAGTTCGTATTGATTGTCACAAACAAAGTGAATGTTAACCTCAGGATCTTATTGAAACGATGGCGAGTGGACAGATCGAGTTCATATTGATTGTCACAAACAAAGTGAATGTTAGCGCTGATTGACGGCGGGAGCCCAGCGGAGGAGCGGGGGAGAAAGGCGGAGGCAGTGTGGGCCGGAGAGGTCAACCCAGAAGAACCTGTCTGAAGAACCTCGTTTGAACCTTATTGGCGCGGGCGGGCTTCTTCTGGATTAGGGATGGGACCTCGAGCACGCCCAAGTCTGTGTATGGGCGGGGTTTAGGATGCTGTGTCCAGCGCGATTTGAGTTGTGGATGTCATTGGTGAAGGGTTGAGGGGGATGGGCATGGAAGGTGTGGGCTTATTTTCAATCCATTTTAAGAAAGATGGGGGCGTTGGTGTGGGTGGGTGTAAATGCATGCGTGTATATGCACTGTATGTGGACTTATGTACATATATGTATGTGCGTGCGTATTTGCATGCGTGCCCCAGATAGATAGAAAACGCTCGCTTGCAGGGCAGACTACGATGGTACAATTCCCCTAGCGATCCATGTGCATGAAGCAATCCGCTTTGTCAGAGCCACTTTCAAGCCTCGTAATTGCGGAAAACGTTTCGGATTTGAGTGTGAAAGGGAACTGTGATCATCATCTTAAGATTATCTGTTACTCTTAGAAAAATGTTTGCCTTTCTTGCGCGTCATTTCATGATGACAGTAAAACACAATTGTCGTCAAAAGATTTTTTTACGTGGTTAGCATTATCGCGTCCAGATTTTACTGAAACGTGCAGTGTAGATTTCACCGCCGGGGTAGATAGGGATCCGAAAGTAAACATTTAGTCATTCAATTGTGCAATCGTCCAGATGTTGCGTTGGATGGAAGAAACGGCGAGAGCACGTGGAATCCATCGCCGGAAACGTTTTTAAGAGTGGAGGATTTCTTATATTCGCCATAATGGGATTTGTCATCATAACACCAGGATTGCTTAACGTGCATGCTATCTCTAACGGACGCTAAGGCAAAGTAATGAGGTGTTACGGAATGCAGAGACCGCCATTTTGTGAGATCGTAGAAACAACCGATTGAGATGCAGGATTACAAGAGACGTTTGTACCCCTTAAAAAGAAAAGGAAAAAGAGATAACTAAATGAAAGACGAATTTTCTGTTTTTAGAAACGAACGGTACACTGAAATAAGAATGAGCCACGTGACTTTAGAGGACCAGCCTCATGGCCCGCACGGCACACACGTCAAAATCCGAAACGCCTCGTAGTGTGCGTGGGCAGTCGTCGGGGAAAGTGTCCCTCGGCTTATCGGGGTTCGGACGGCCGTGCAGGTGTTATTGGCCGCGTGTTTACGGGGGCCGAGAGTCGAAACGAGGCTGAGGATGTTTCGTCGGGTTCGCGCGCTCCCGCCGGCGAAAGACACCTATCCAGTGTCCCATTTCCCGCTGCGCTCTCGCCTTTCTTTTGTTTTTGTTTTGTTTACGTGGCGTTGTTTTCGCGCCGGGGGTCTAGAATTTTAATCTCTATTGCTGAATGATATCGTTAAAGAGTTGAAGAACCTGACTCGTGTTTGTTATTGTTAAAGTCGACAAGGTGTTCACACGTAGGCAGGAAAGTATGGACAAACATGTGGCAACAACGAGCTACCGTTACCTGACTGACTTCGTAATTTAGTATAAGGCGCCGACTCGCCCGCTCAGGTGTTCTTGTTACCGACTCTGGTCTTGGGGCTCCCTCCTTCCCCCTCGCTCGCCCCAATTCATTTCCTGAGTTTGCAAAACGCCAAAGTTTGCCCAAATTGCCCTCGTCTGGAAGGAACTGGTGTTCGTCGTGTGTGATGATACCTCTTTTTTTTTAAAGATTTTTTTTTAAAGCTGTTTTCCTTCCAGATTTAAATTGCTTTCCAGGCGAATTATAGGCGTAGATTGACAACGTTTGATCTATTTACAGAAAGTCAACACAGTCAACACAGCCGCTGTAGGGCGTCGTTGCTCGTAATAAATCTAGCATGCTCTAATACGCCGTCTTCCCGCCCCCCCCTCCACTACACACACAAAACCCAACGCGGGGAGTTTCTGGGTGTTATGTTTAGAAAAGGAGGCGGTCTCTTCACCCGTAATTAGACCGAAATGGGGATAAATTGGGTGAATGTGCAACTGGAGAAAGGTCTTGGGAGAGGGGAATGATGTGAAGGATGAGATGTTTGGCGATTCGTGTTTCAGCGAGATTATCGGATAGATAAGACAAATTGGGGAGGAAAGGGAGGTTTGAAGAAATGGGGGGGGATTTAAACAGAATGGGAGAGAATGGGGCAAGAAAGCATATTCCGAGGATGGGATGAAAGGGAGTTTATTATTGCACGAAAAGGGAATCTACCGGGAAAATAGCAGAGAATAGAATTGCCATCATTGATAAGCACACGTGACGTCAGAGCACGGCGAAAATAAACGGTCATTTGACGATTCAACGCGGTGGCGGGAGAGCGGCGTGGAGGAGCGAGCGAGGGAGGGTTGGGGGAGAGCGCTGGCTTCCAAAAGTTGAGTGAGGTGCAGTGTTCGTGAGGGCTGCAGCATGCGGCATGAAGGAGCAGCATCCCTTTAGCGTGGAGTACTGACCTCCTGGACAACAGCATACCACAGACCTCCTCCACTCTCCCTCCCCCACCCCCGTGAACCTCCTCCTCCTCCTCCTCTCTCCTCCCCTCGCCGTTAGTTTGTGTGTCTGCTCTAGATAAATGGGCTCTAGTTGCGCTCTTGGCCACGATGAGCATTAATGTTCGTCCACATCGCGCATCCCACTGAAGTGTCGATGCTCGCTACATTTGTTATTTTTTTTCTATTAAGGCAAGGTCGTTATGCTATGATCGGGGCCCGGCGACGTTACGCTCCGGACGGGGCCCCTCGTCACGGTGGCTCATGAGCTGGGTGGGGGAGGGGCGAAGGGAGAGAGTGGGAGGGGGAGGGGCGAAGGGAGAGGGTGGGAGGGGTGAGAGCCCGAAGGGAGATAGTGGGAGGGGGGGGGGGAGGGAGAGCGAAGGGAGAGGAGGGCGAAGGGAGAGCATGGGTGGGAGGAGGGCGAAGGGAGAGGGTGGGAGGGGGGTGAAGGGCTAGATTGAGGAGAAGGTTGGAAGGAGAGGAGAAGAGAAGAGCGAAGAGAGACGGTAAGATGGGGGAGGGAAAAAGGGGCGAAGGGAGATGACGAGATGGGGAGGGGGGGAGGAAAGAAAGAAAAAGAGGAAAGGGGGAGAGGGGGGGGAAGGGGAGAGGGGAGCGTTGATTCTAGGGAGGATCTACTCCTCGTGCGAGACCTCATTCCATCTGGCCAGCTTCATCCCGTCGCATGGGGTGACAAGGCGTCGGGCGGCGTTTCACAACAACGAAAGTGTGATTGCGTTAAGCTTTCCCGTAACGCGGCGTCACACTCGGACGTGGGAGTGTGTGGCGCCGTGACGTCACGAGGGAAGCCCGATCAGACATCCTGGTGTGGGTGTGAGTGTATTTGTGTATGTGTGTATGGGTGTGAGTATGGGTGTCGATGGGTATGTGTATCTGTGTGTGTGTGTGTGTGTTTGTGTGTTTGTGTATGAGTGTGAGTGTGAGTGTGTGTGTGTGTGTGTGTGTGTGTGTGTTTGTGTATGAGTGTGAGTGTGAGTGTGTGTGTGTGTGTGTGTGTGTGTGAGTGTGAGTGTAAATGCGCGCATATGCTCGTGGGCAGTCCGAACGTAGGTGTGGATATTGATGTGGATACCGATGCAATTGCAACTGCGCGGGTGTGCAAGAGCAGTTTTTGCGTTTCTCTCACAATCTATCCTTGTACCTGGTGTATCATGGATGTTTATGTAAAAATATACTATCGAGTGATACACATAGGCTTAGGATTACACTTCGAGGGGGACGTATAGGCCTATCTCGGTCGCCCCTCAAGTCGCTCGGCCGCATCGTCCAGGAAGCCCCTCGAGTGGCGAGTTGGCTGACGCATTTAGACGTCCACGCACCAAGGGCATCCACTCTCTCTGCCCGTTAAGCCCCGCGTTGCATGCAGGGCCACGCTCGGGGAAGTATGCCACGTCGTCGGGCGTTTGGCGAACGTTGCGTGTGCGTTAAACGGCTCTCGGTTGGCACTCTGTGATGAATGGAGGGGGGGGTGTTTATGTTGTTGTTTATGTTGTGTATATGTGTGTGTGTGTGTCTGTCCTTATGCTCTTTGTACTTTCTCTCTCTCTCTCTCTCCTCTCTCTCTCTCTCTCTCTCTCTCTCTCTCTCTCTCTCTCTCTCTCTCTCTCTCATCTCTCTCTCTCTCTCTCTCTCTCTCATCTCTTTCTCTCTCCCTCCCTCCCTCTCTCTCCTCCCTCTCTCTCATCTCTCTCTCTCTCTATCTCCCCCCCTCCCTCCCTCTCTCTTCCCTCCTCCCCCTCCCCCTCTCCCTCTCCCTCTCCCTCTCCCCCCCTCCCTGTACCATCTATCGCTATCTCACTCTCTCAGGTAAAATAATATCAGTTTGAAAAGTTTTTATTGTTTTGTATAATTTGTGAAAAAAAACGTTTATATTTTTCATTTTATTTACAATAGTATACATGAACTTGATAAGCGAGATTAAGCTTTTATTTGCGTTTTTATTCACGCTTTTTATTTTTATCGAGAGTGATAGTGGAAGATGTTGCCTTGTCCACACCTGGACCTTTGTCGCCAGGTGTTCTGTTGTTTACAGGGATCTGATCAGCTGTCATTTGTCTTGTAATTCATCTTTGGCGCACTCAATGAACAATAGTGCATCTGCAGTATGGCCAGACCATGGTCAGGATACAGCTGCGGCATGGCAGACCTAAAACACAGCTGCTTTAAATCTTAAACGCAAGCTCTGTGTTTTTACAGTACACCTAGAACGCAGGTACAATATGCCTCTAAACTAACTTCAAATGATTTAAGATACACGTGCAACACAGCTACAACACACCGAAAACAACTTCGATGCGTCTGCAAATAGAAAATATATACAATGCACCAAGAGCACAACGTCAGTGTAACTACAACACACCTACAGCACAGCTACAATGCACCGAAAACTCTAATGTATCAACAGCACACCTGAAAAAAGCATTTACACTTCGTAGAGCACACAACACTATACCAAAATCGAGGCATATGTTCGGAACGAATTGCTTGATATTCTCTGCAACACTCTCTCAGGCAACAGTTGCACAAACTTGCACCTCTGCGCGAGAAAACGTGAGGGTTTGTCTGCATTGTGTGTGCAACATGGAGAGCGAAGGAATTTTGCCACAGCTTGCACAACTTTTGGGGTCCGTGCCTCCGCCGTAAATTGGCGCGCGGTGGGTTGCAGAGGGAATCCGTAAGAGGGCGCGCGGGCGAGGCTTTCGTGGGCGTGCTTTGGGGAAATAATGGTGCGTAGGGTGTGATTGCGCGAGGTGGTGTCTTAACTTGTAGAAAATAAAAGAAGTTGTGAGAATCGAGAGAGAGAGAGAGAGAGAGAGAGAGAGAGAGAGAGAGAGAGAGAGAGAGAGAGAGAGAGAGAGAGAGAGAGAGAGAGAGAGAGAGAGAGAGAGAGAGAGAGAGAGAGAGTGCAGAAATTAAATGATGGTCTCTAAATTTCTGCCTCATTCTGTCTCTTTTATTCTCTTCTCTGTTTCGATCCGATATTTTAGCATATTTTTTTCGGATATTTTTTTTCTAATAGGGTCGAGCTTGCGATGCAGATGACTGTAAACTCGTTCCATTTTTTACGCATCTTGAACGAAGGACTGGATAGAGTCCAAGGATGTTCTTTTTTACAGTTTACAAGTCTACCCCCTTTTTTTATTTTTTATCATTATTATTATTTTTTTGTGTGTAGATTGTCTCCTTGCCATGGTGACTTCCAGGTGTTTAAACTGCCCCCTCTCGTTTTTGTAGAAACACCATTTTCTTTTATTATTTATTATTATTATTCTTTTTTTGTTTTTTATTATTATTATTATTATATATATTTTTTTTGTGGCAGAGAGCCTACTGTCCTGCTCTTGTCGAGAACTCGGTAGGGAATTTCTGGAACCCTTAAGAGGAGAGAGAAAGGAAGGGGGATGGATGGGAGGGAGAGGAAGGAGAGGAGAGGGAGGGGGAATGAAAGGGAGGAGAAGGAGGGGAAAAAGGAAGGGAGGGAAGGGAGGGGTGAAGAAAGACGAATGGAAGGTAAGAGAAGGGAAGAAGGAAAGGGCGATACAGAAATGGCAGAACTGGCCATGAGAAGCTCAGAACCAAATATGGAAATATGTTCTTGACACTTCGACAAAACAAATAAATGCTTGCCATATTCGCAAGGTGGCGATGGAGAGGAAGGGAGGGAGAGAGAGAAAGAGAGAGGGAGAGATAGAGAGAAAGAGAGAGGGAGAGAGAGAGAACGAGAGAGGGAGAGAGAGAGAAAGAGGGGAGAAAGAGAGAGAGTGAGAGACCGAAACTATAACGAAATAACATTGACCCAGCCAGGATATGAAAACTCCTTGAACGCGCGTATATTTTATGATAAAAGAAGAAAAAAAAATGAAGACGGAGACAATCGAAGACGAAAACGAAGGAGGAGATAGAGGAGAAAACACAGGACCACAACCCACCGGGCAAATAATGATGAGACGGCGACGGTCGAAGAGGTTAGTTACTGCGCCATACATTTCGCGCGAATGACGGGGAAGACAGCGCCAATCTCCGAACGAAAATAAGGGCGAAATCCCCTGGCAGCGGCGGTGCTTACGGCCGTCGCCCTGTCCAAACAGCGCCCGCGTCGACGAAAGGGGGAAGTCGAAGTCACATTTCCCTTCCCTGCTTGTTTTTTAAGAGGGTATCCGAGAAGGCCGCGTCTGTTTGGTCAAGTGGCAGGAGGAAGCGTGGCTCGGTGGGAGGGCGGGGAGGAGGGGGAGGAGAGGAGAGGAGAGAAGAGGGAAGGGAGTGAAGGGAGGTGGGAGGGTGGGGAGGATGAGGAGAGAAGAGGGGAGGGGGAGGAGGCTTGGTTGGTGGGCGGGGAGGATGAGGAGGAGAGAAGAGGGGAGGGGGGAGGCTTGGTAGGAGGGCGGGGAGGATGAGGAGGAGAGAAGAGGGGAGGGGAGATGTGGGACGGCGGGCGGGGAAGGAGAGGGAGGGGGGAGGGGAGGAGGCTCGGTAGAACGGTGGGGAGTTAGGGGGAGGGGAGAAGAGAGAGAGGGGAATGGGCGAAGGCTGAAGGGGAGGGGGAAGGGGCAGAGGCAGAGGCTGAGGCTGAGACTAAGGCTAAGACTAAGGCTAAGAGGGAAGGGGCAGGGGTAGAGGTGGGGGAGAGAGGGAACGGGCGAAGGTTGAGAGTAGGTAGAGGGGGCAGAGGTAGAGGCCAAGGGGAAGGGAGCTTAGGGGGAGGGGTACGGTGCTAAGGCAGAGGCTGGTGGGGCTTGAGGGAGGAGGAAGGGGGGAGGGAGATGGGCAGAGTGCTAAGGGGTAGAGTGAGGGGGAGGGGGTAGAGGCTGAGGCGAGAGGAAGAGGAAGAGGAAGAGGCTCAGGCAGAGGAGGGGGGGGGAGGCAGGGAAAGAGGGGGAACAGGCCGACGAGGAGAAGGGAAAAGGAGATGGAGAGGCAAGGCGAGAGGGGAAGATAGAGGATTGGGATATCCGAGTGAAAGCAGTGAAGGCAGTGAAGAAAGGGAAAGGAGGAGAAAAGACCCGATAGACAGAGAAAAACAGAGGAAAAGAAAGAATAATAGAACGGAAAACAATAAGGCGTCTCTATGCAGGTGTGCGTTTTTGAAGGGGGTGAAGGGGGAGGGGAGGGGAGGGGGCGGCATCAGTCCAGGGCATCGTGAGTCGGGAATATTTTGAAAGGTTAAACATGACATGGATCAGGGTCGTTACTCTACCGCTCGTGTGTCGCGCTAGAGTAAAGCCCGTGGAACTGCCTGGCATACGGGCTACTGGGGTAAATAATGATTGCACTGTATCATTAGCAGTGGTGCCACATCTCCCCCGCCCCCCACGTTGCATGATCCTGAGGTTCGTGGCCTGTTTTGATGTTGAATAAGAGATTTTTTAAAGATTTTTAAGATTTTTTATTCGATAATGCACGAGGAGATTTTGTCGGAGGAGAGACGGGACTTGAACATGGCGTTGAGGAGTTTGGATTTTTGTTCGCGTGTCCGTTAGTCGTGTTGGGAGCGCCTTCGTTAGTCGTGTTGGGAGCGCCTTCGTTAGTCGTGTTGAGAGCGCCTTCTTCCGTGCAAGAGGTTGATGCGATTTATCGGCGGCCTTCCCTCGTGGGCGACCTCCAGGGGCCGTGTCACACCCTCGCTTCGTGTGTCTTTTCCCTCTTCCGATTTTGCCTTTCTCTCTTTGTCCCTTTTTTCCTTGCCCTTTCTATTTCTTTTCCCTCTCTCTGTCCCTTTCCTCGTCCCTGTTACTTCCTTTCTCTTTCATTTCCTCCCTTCTTCCATCTCTTCCCCCTCTCCTACATTTCCTCCTCTCTCCCCGCTCTTCCTTTCTTCGTTACCCTTTCTCATTTTATCTTCTCCCCTCCCCTTCTTCTTTCCCCTCTCTGTCTCTTCTTCCTTCCGGTCTCATATGTTGCATGCAATAGCCTTGAGCATTTTTTTTTTCTCGCATATATTTTGCGATCACAAGCCGAACCCCGCACCCACTGCTTGCTCGTACTTTATTTCCGTTCTGCTGATCGATATCTTTATCCTTGCGTGAGTGTGTCATTGCCAGCAGCCCGCATTCTCTATCTTTATACATTTTTTCAACATCACCGTTCTCCTGATCACGTGGTCTCGTTCGGCCGTGCCCTCGTTCGTCGCTCGCTTTGTCTCGCCGGCGTGTCGCTTCCCTCGCAGCCTCAACCGTGCGCCCCCCCCCCCTTTCGACGAGGATCGCTGGGCTGGACTTTTTGACACCTCGATGTCGCAACGAGCGTGTCAGTTTCGTGTCGTGTGGTCGTCGTCGTCGTCGATGGGAATTTTTCCTTTATCTCGAGGTGGTTTTAACAGGTGTGCATTATCTCACGTGAAGGGTTCGATTCGGGTAACAGGCAGCGGGGTTTACAGGGAGGGGAGGGTTAGGGGTTGGCGTGTGTTCAAGATTAAGTGATTGAATTTCGTAGATGTACAGGTGACAGTAGTAAAATTTGTATTGAATTGTGTCAGTCTTTTTTCCAACAGTCGAAATCTCCTAAATAACCTCTTTGGAAGGTAGTATCGGCGTCATTAGGGGACTGCGTAGCGTTACGATAGTCCCCAGGTAAGATATGAATATGGAATTTACCCCTTAAACCAGGGCTGCGTTGTCGTTCACCCTTGAAGGTTAGTCAGAAATGTCCCCCGTCATTTGCTGGTGGACCGGTGGTGTGGTTAGCGGAGAAAGTGTTGCGCTGGAAGAGTTCCAAGAGAGCTTAAAGGATCGAAGATGTTGTTGAAGGAATATAAATGTTCCTCCTCCGTCAGTGCAGTGACCGCCGTCGTGAGTATGTGCGGGCCAGTCTGCAGTTCATTTAAAGAAGGTCTTGGATACAGGGGAAGTTATTTTCAAATTGTTAACGGTAGAGGAAATAACACTAAGTACAGGTAAGCGGGCATGTGTATGGGTGCACCTGTGCGTGCTAGGGGTCACGTGCGTTGAGAAACCTGCAAGACTTGGGGGAGGCTTAAAAGGGGGATTAACTGTATGCTGGCTCTCGACCCCCCATCTTGCGTCTTTGAACAGGGGGGCGGGCAGTGGAGGGTTGGGGAGAGAGGGAACAGTGGAGGGGGAGAGGGAGCAGTGGAGGGTTAGGGGGAGAGGGCGTCGGTGGAGGGGAAGAGGAAGAGAGAGCAGGGGAAGGGAGAAGAGATGGTAGTGGAGGGGAAGAGAGGGTAGGGCATAGAAGGGGACGAGGGGGCAGAAGAAGACACGGAAGAAGGCGGAAATTGCCCTCCACCGGCGTCACCGTCACACGTTTGGCTGACGTCTTGGCAGAGTGCGC
>NC_091551.1:10358829-10366329 GCF_042767895.1 Penaeus vannamei
CTATCGGTACGTATTAAGGCTTAGGTACAAGTAAAAGTCAGAGCGTCGCGAGATGGTGACCTGAGATAAGGTTGGAAACACGCGGGGCTTCACATCAGCTGATTGGCGGCGGTTGAGTGCCAAGGTCTCGCTTGTGTTCGCTCGTCGACTTAGTTGGGAATGATCTGTGTCACGGCGACGTTAGCTGGGCCTTGTGTTGGTTGTCATTGGCGTGTATACGTCTTTATGTCTCTCTCTCTCTCTCTCTCTCTCTCTCTCTCTCTCTCTCTCTCTCTCTCTCTCTCTCTCTCTCTCTCTCTCTCTCTCTCTCTCTCTCTCTCTCTCTCCTCACACACACGCGCGTGCGCGCGCTTATATACAGAAAAATATGGTATATAGCTAAATAAGGCGGGATGGCCAATTGGTTACAATAAGTATTCAGTATTCCCCGCCAGAGACTGAACTCAATTCCAAGTATCACTTGTTATACGTTTCTCGTCGACGTCCTTCCTCCACCCTCTCCCTCCCTCCCTTCCTGACCGAGAGTTTCTGGGTTAATACAATCATCTCCGGCGGCCGTGACACCACACCCGGCCGTCTTTTTTTGTGTGTTTGTTTTGTCTTGTTTTCCTTGTTCGTTTATACGTGCGAAGCATTAACGGATGGTTCTCGGTGAGAGACGAGGGATTTTGCAGATTCGTTGCATCGATTTGAGTCCGTCTCCCTCTCTCCCCCTTTTTTCTAGATTTTCCTTTATCTATCCCTCTCTTCCTCCTTCCTCCTCCTTTTATCTTCTCCTTCTCTTCCTCCTTCTCCTTCTTCTGCTTCCCTTCTCCCTGAGTAACAATTGTAAACAGATTAGAGTTGCTATCTATCTTCATGTCCTCATTATCCGATAGCGTTAATCTTTTCCTCCATTGCTATCAGCTGTATGCGATCTTACTGGTAATCGCCACGTTACAAATTCCGAAAATATGTTCAAAGGAGACTCGCCGGCTCCCACGTATGTTTGTGTTCTGGGACACGAGATAAAGTCTAGGTTTATTGTTCGATGACTGTCTAGTGTAAAGTTAGGGAAACGATTTTGTTTGTGGTGTTTAATGAACCTCCTGTTAAGTTATTAGACGCGTGGAAAGGTGTAGATTTATTATTCGAGGATTTTTTCGTGTGAAGTTAGGGAAAATTTGTTTGTGGTGTTTAATGAACCTCCTGTTAAATGATTACACTATTTATTTTATTTACATTTTATCTCGGTTGTTCATCGTTGAATTGTTCCTTAATTATACTTTAATAAGCTAATTAACATATGGACAGCGCTAACTACAGGCCTGAATAAGTCAGGTGTATCTCATTATTATAATGTGACAGTTGACAAATTAGATGTCATTATCTTGAAATGGAGACTGATCTCTTTGAAAGACATGATGCAAAACTAACCTGGCACACACATCTAATCATATGATTAGATATCTGCTTATTTATGTTGACACTTGCGAATGCAATTGTTGCTAAATCATTGCCAACTTTAATGGAAAACCAAGATTTGTAGTGGAGAATATATTGTATGAATAATAAGTTGAAATATGATATTATGAATTAGTGAATTGAAAAATACATTGAAATATATTATGATACAAACGGTCGTCACATTAGAACTCTGTATTTATCATTAACCACAAAGGTACTAACACATTTAACAAAGAAACAGTTACGCAGGTGTGAGGACCCCATCGCCAGTACACTTTGGTCGCAGCTCCCTCCCCGTTGTCTAAGCAGCGGCACCGCTATGTCCCTTGGCTCGCCCCCTGGGTCTCGGCACCGTCGCAAAGCCTCTCCTTTGTGTCTTTCCCATGGCTGAGGGACTCCGGTTCCGTTTGTCTGTTGTCTGGTTGTCACGCGTTCTCGAGGCAGACACCTCCGTGACAGACAGAAGCTCCTTTGGGTGTTTTACTTTTCTCTGAAATGGAAACGGTTCGGGGATCGAAAGAGAAGGCTTCCTCTGCTTGTTTCCCCTCCACGGGACTGGAAACCCCGGGAACTTTTTATTTGCCCGGGGATGTGTGTGTGTGATGGAAGGAACAAGTACAGCGAAGCCTGGTTTATATAAGCTTTCCCTTAGGGTTGTGATGCAGGCCAAACGCTCTGACGAGGAAGTGGAAAACTCCAGACACTGCCTTGGGTGTTTGTACTGAGCGTTTTTGGAATGCCTGAGGCAGATATTGAAGCAAATCTCAATTAATATTTTTCCATCGCTATTGCAGCTCTGGTGTCAGGAGAATCTGAAAATACTGGTCCTAATGGATAAACAAAAGCGTATTGTAGTTACCGAGAGAAAAGCCGATAAGGAGTACTACTTATTTGCACGATAGATCAACACAGGGAAGAAAGACTTTGTTGCGCGATTTTGAAATGCAAGACATAACTTGGTGTAAAGATTGTGACTAGACTCATGCATAAAAGATCTGTATCACAAGGTAAAATAGTTTTTTTTTTTATTGTGCCTTGACTCATGCAGAAAAGGACTTTATCACAAGGGAAAATATATATATTTTTATTGTGCCTTGACTAATGCATAAAAGAACTGTATCACAAGGTAAAATAGTTATTTGTTATTGTGCCTTGACTCATGCATAAAAGACCTGTAGCACAAGGGAAAATAATTTGTTTTAATTGTACCTTGGCTAATGCATAAAAAGAACTGTAGCACAAGGTGGAAATAATTTATTTAATTGTGTCTTGACTAATGCATCAAAAACTTGCACTCTGCATAAATACCTTTTGAATTGTGCCTCGGCTAACCACCGCGTTCCTCCCACAGCAACTGGACTCCGGGTACGTGATCATGCCCGGGTGGGGCGGGCCGGCAGACTCCAGCACCGACGGGGACGACGACGACCCCAGCCTGGACTACCTGGACGCCCGACCCGGGGTACTGCCCGCGCCCTCGGGCATCGTCTTCGAGGGCGAGGCCGTCATCATCAACGGCAGGAGCAACTTGCAGCGACAGCCCAAGACCAAGAAGGTAAGCCCTGCGTCGGGTCCGTGGCGCCCGCTCGACGCTCCGCCGGCTCAGGCTACGTGAGGCGAGGGAAGACTAGGTGGGGTTAGGTTAGGTTAAATTAGAATAAATTTGGTTGGGTTAGATGAGATTAGATCGGGTTAGGTCAGGTTAATTTAGGTTAGTTTGGGTGAGATTAGATTAGATCGGGTTAGGTCAGGTGAGATTAGATTAGATTGGGTTAGGTCAGGTGAGATGAGATTAGGACGCGGCCTCGGCGAACACAGGTGCCGAGTAAAAGGCATGCATCCTAATGTATGCGGATCTGTTGATTAAGTTGTGGCTTGCATTGCCAGTGCTCGCTACAGGAGCATAAAGTGGATTAATCTATGGATTAGGAACAGAAATAGCGTCACATTCGTTTGTCTGATTAACTACTAATAATTATTGTTAGATAGAACAACACATGGTCTTTCCTGATGTTTAGGGGATTTAGTGAATGTAATTTCAAGAGTTGTATCACGGTGGCATAATGCGACTGACATGCGCGAGTTCATGTCAAATCGGGAATCGTTGTCATGTAGGAATAATGTTGATTTTTGATGATCTTTTAGGTTGTGTGAGCCGCGCGCGCGCGCGTATGTGTGCGTGCGTGCGTGTGTGTGTATTTGTAATATATGTATGTATGTATATGTAAGTTTTACTGACGGTCTGATTGGTCGAATCCCATTAGAAAAAAAGAAATTAAGAAAAAAATAATCAGTGAAGCTCCCAAGAAGGCATCCCGTAACGTTTAGCCAATCCCTCACCAGGAAGCCAAAATTCGCCGCTGATGAACTCCACCCATTCATCCACCCAGTATTACCCATCATTCACAAGAGGCCTGTGTAGTAGGCGCCCCGGACAGCATATGTCACCCGCCACCAGCGATCGCCCGACGCGGTTGAGCAAGGGACTCGGATGAAAGCGGATGTCGTTAGGGGCGCTGACGATCGTTAAGGCGGTTGTTTTGCGTCCAATTACTGCCAGTTTCCTTCGTCAAGGCAAGAAGGAAGGCAGGGGGAGGGCGGGGATTCAGGGGATAGGGGGTAGGGGGTGAAAGGAGCGGGCGGAGGGGAAGGGGGGGGGTAGACGGTGACAGCTGACACGAAAGTAAAAGTTTTGGGTGTATTCGCATGGCTCGCTTGTTTACTAGTTCATGCGAGTGGATGGGGTGGCTGGCTCTTGCGAAGGGGGCTAGGGGGGCAAGGCGTCAGGGCGTGCACAGGTATACATTTCTGTTTTTTTGTCTCTCTCTTTCTCTTTCTCTTTCTCCTCTCTCTCTTCTCACTCTCTCTCTCTCCTCTCTCCTCTCCTCCTCTCCTCTCTCTCCTCTCTTCTCTCTGTCTCTGTCTCTCTCTCTCTCTCTCTCTCTCTCTCTCTCTCTCTCTCTCTCTCTCTCTCTCTCTCTCTCTCTCTCTCTCTCTCTCTCTTCTCTTCTCTTCTCTTCTCTTCTCTTCTCTTCTCTTCTCTTCTCTTTTTCCATGCCTATGTATGCATATATACATACACATCGAAATAAACACAATATATTCATAGCTATGACAGCTTTTCGCTTCACTTTATGAGCCCCATTGCAATATCATACCATGGAGCATAAAATTCGGAGGGCCAGTTTTATCGGAGAGGCTGATAAAACCGAGCGTATCAGCAGCTGATAAGGTCACCAGATCCGCATCGAGCTTGTCTGTTGTTTTCCCGAAGCCTTGGCCACAGGCACGAGAGTCGGGACATTGGGGCTTTATGATATTTGTGAATGAATTGTAGTTTTGAATGAGAATTCTTCGTGGTTCGTGTAGAGGCTGAACTCAGCGTGTGGGTCTTCCTCCCTCCTTCCTTGTTCTTCTCCTTCTTTAATCTTGTTCTTTTTCTTCGTCTTCTCTTCCTTTTTCTTCTTTTCTTTACTTTCCTTCTGCTTCTTCTGGAGCAGTTGCTAATTAGAGGTACTAAACCAATCTCATAAATTTCGTTAATTGGTTGATGATAACCTTCCATAATTAGATGTAACTACATTCAGTGGTCTTTTTTATACTTTTCTTTCATCCATTTTCTTCATTTTGAAGCACATGGCCATTTAATTGTTATATTTTCTTTGGTTTAGATTTTCATATTTTTCCACTTTGCTTTCCACCTTTTCTTCATTTTATTTTTATTTAATGCATTATCATATTTTCATTGGTTCAAATGTTTTTTTTTTCTATATTTTCTCTTCCTGTCTGTTTCCTCCTTTTCGCCATTGTGAAACCTCCCTTTTCTGCTTTATCATAATTTTCCTGTCTTTGATTTTCGTCCCCCCCACCCCCACCCCATCCCCCACCCCCCACCCATTCAACACTCAGAATCATGTCTTTTCTAATATAAAACTTTCACTGATTAAGATTCTCTGTGCCGTGTGTCTGTGTCTGTTGAATGAACCCTCACGTACTCTCATTTCACACGGCGCTCTCTCATCTCGCCGATTAATGCAGTCCGTGAGCATTCAGCATTGTCATCATTAAACGTCAAGATATCTGAGGCGTGAGAGGGCAGAGGGTGAGGTCTGTGTGCGGGGGGGTGGGGGGGGAATGTAGGGAATATGCGTGGTTTTAGGGGAAAGGGAAGGGGAGGAAGGAAGAATGGCTTAGTTCAAAGTGAATGGTGGGGAAAAAAGGGGAAAGAGTTTGTGAAGGGACAGGGTTGCATTGGAGGGGAGAGGTGGGAGGGAGGAACCGGGTGAGGGAGGCGAGGGGAAGGGGAGAGGAGGCAGGGAAAGGGAGGGGGAGGGCGAGTGGTGTGTGGGACGGAGGTAGGTGCTTGGCAAGGGATGGCAAGGGAAGGTGGAGCTGGAGAAGAAGGGGACAACATGGAAGGAGAGGGGAAGGGGAGAGGGGGCTGGGAAAGGGAAGGGGAGGTCGAGTGGTGTGTGGGACGGAGGTAGGTGCTTGGGAAGGGATGGCAAGGGGAGGTGGAGCTGGAGAAGAAGGGGAGAACATGGAAGGGGAGAGGGAACATAAATGGGAATCCAGAGGGAGAGGGAAGGGGAAAAGAAGAGAGGAATTCCCCCCAGCAGAATACTGGGGAGGGGCCGATATATCACAGGAAAAAACACTTAGCGTCTGATCTCAAACGAGTGACTGTTATAATCAAAGCGCATTGCAAGCGGCGAGCTCGAAGGGAAACTCCTGTTGCCTGGCGTCCAACCTGTCGTCCCCGTTATCAGATAACGCAAGGCTCGAATCTCTGTTATCTTAATCCCTTTGATGGAGTGCATTCGAGAGAGAGATAAAGACGGTTGCATTTTTTCCCTCTTCCTGTATCAAGAGATCAAAAGAGTTGCTAACGCGGCCAGAGTTTATAAATTGCGTTGTTTTTTTGTGCTTAGTTTTTTTTAAGATAATGTGTAGGTGAAGTATGAATATGATGGGGATGGAAAGGCATCTGCGTCGCCACTTGAGCATTTATGCCGCATCGGGCCGGGAACATGCTAACTATCCTGTAATATGCAGACAACTTTTACCAGATTCACTTTCATTCGCAGTCGGATTATTATTATTGTTTTTTCTCTTTTTTTCCTTGGTGAAGCAGACAGTTTTGTAGTCGATGTTTTAATGTAGCACCTGCCAGGTGTCGCAATCGCAGCAGATGTTCAATGGATGGAGCGGCAGCCAGCGAGAGGGAGCGTCTCCCCCTTCGCCTCACCCCCCCCCCCCTCCCCCTCCACGCGCGCACTCCTAGGTGTCACGTGTTCGCTGGATTCCCCATGATTGATCGCAACCATGAGGCTCCGGCAGCCAATTTCAACTCGTGATGGCACAAGTCTTAATTATCATTACGGAGTGAAATTGCCGGTGATCGTAGCAGACTTTCCCCTTCCAGGTTTCTCTCATATGGAGTGGAAGTGGGCACGTGTTCGTCTCGGCGCTCACGTACAGGCACACGCGCAAAAACGCACACACTCCCCCACGCATCGACACGGTGTATTCCGTATTCTATACTACTATTTAGAGGTTTATGTAGCCAAATATTCCACGCAAGTTCCTTTTGTGCCTTGTTCGGTCTTTCAGGCTGGTCTTAGACAGGGAAGAGGCAGTACAGAGTAAATAAGCGGTCTTGCTTTCAGTTTTTTTACGACAGCAAGGTTGGCTCAGCCCAACTGAAAATTACATTGCCATAAGAGCTTCTGAGGTTACAACGGCCGAGCCCGAAGGGAGAGTGAATGTATTCCGTTCCTCGCTTTGGCACGGGGGGAAAGTGGGGGTGGTGGTGGGGTGGGTGGGGGTGGGGAAGGGGTAGGAGTGGAGATGGAGGTGGGTGGAGGTGGGGAAGGGATAGGAGTAGAGATGGGATTGGGGTGGGGTGAAGGTGGGTGGGGAAGAGGTAGAGGGAGGGGGGAGATGGGGGTGGTAGAGGTGGGGTGGAGGTAGGTGGGGGTGAGATGGGGGTTGAAGAGGGGATGGAGAGCGGGTTGGGGTGGGGGCGGAGCCTTGTCTGACTGTCACATGCAG
>NC_091551.1:10376329-10383829 GCF_042767895.1 Penaeus vannamei
TTCTGCCCTCTTTCCATGCCCATTATTCGCTTTCTTCATCTTCTTTATTCTTTGTTCTTTTTCTTTCTTTCTTTCTGTTTTTCTTTTCTTTCTTTCTTTCTTTCTTTCTTTCTTTCTTTCTTTCTTTCTTTCTTTCTTTTTTTCTTTTTGCGGCGGCCTGATTTATGCCTCGCGTTTTGCCGTCAAGGGGATCCCATTTTCTCGCGAAGTGTCATTATGTTTATGAACCGCCTGGATTTTCGACCTCTTTGTCATTAGGGCGGGCTGGAGATGATGGGCGTGTGTGTGTGTGTGTGTGTGTGTGTGTGTCTGTGTGTGTGTGTGTGTTTGTGTGTGTGTGTGTGTGTGTGTGTGTGTGTGTGTGTGTGTGTGTGTGTTTGTGTGTTTGTGCGTGTGTGTGTGCGTGTGTGTGTGTGTGCGTGTGTGTGTGTGTGTGTGTGTGTTTGCACGGGGGGCTTAGGGTACTTTCCGCTGATTAATTTCGCGTATCGGTTTACTTCCATAGGCGCTTGCGTAAGAGCGGGTGGGTTTTCTGGGTTGCAATTTGCATGGTGGATGTCTTCGGGGGGTTTTGAAGTTCTTGCAGTGGGGGGGAGTGGGGTTGGGAGGTGGAAGGGGAGGGCGAGGGTGGGGGAGGAGGGGAAGAGGTTTGAGGTATAAGGTTATCCAGCGCGCGAGGCAGAACTAGGTTCCGCCACACCCTTCCTCGATCATGCTCCCCCTCCTCCCCAACCTCCTCCCCTTCTCCTCTCTCCTTTCCCCCTCCCACTCCTCCTTTTTCTCTCTCCTCCCTCTCCTTTTTCCTTTCCTCCCACTGCTCCTTTTCTCTCCTCCCTCTTCTCTTTCCCCTTCCCCTCCCACTCTCCCGCCATCAACTCCTCCCCCTCTTCCACCTTCTCCTTCTCCCTTCTCCCCGCATTGCCCCTCTCCCGCCACCCCCTCTTCCATCCCTCACCCCACCTCCTGCAACATATATACCATCATACTTGCAGTGCAGAGACATGAGTTATGCCACATACCACATACCACGAGTTATGCCACATACCACATACCACGAGTTATGCCACATACCACATACCACGAGTTATGCCAAATACCACGGTCACCAACGCTCGCCTGCTGCGACCGTCTCCCGATCAGCGTTCTCTGCTCGATTCGCGCATCTCGGCAGCGATCAATTTTCTCCCGCTGCCAATATGTAATCATTTATCGGGTGGGTTTTCGCGACGTCGCATTCCGCCCATTGTTAGTGCGAACTCTCCCGGCGGGCGCGGCGCCAGAGAGGTCAGAGTTCATGCCAAGTTAGCGCAACACTTTCGAACTGTCGCGCGTGACCTCGCTCGCCTATCGACTGTTTGACACCCGTTCGACGAGCACGCACGCGCGCACTCGAAACACTCACTCACATACACACGTGCACTCGGTCATTCACTCTCACACACTCGCTCTCTCATTCACGCTCACTAGCTCACACATTCACTCGCTCGCTCGCTCGCTCACTCACTCACTCACTCACTCACTCACTCACTCACTCACTCACTCACTCACTCACTCACCCACACACACACACACACACACACACACACACACACACACACACACACACACACACACACACACACACACACACACACACACACACACACACACACACACATATATAGTTTACAAACGGATTCATGCTTAGAGAGATGCACATCCACATACGTCACCTGGACAGCCTACAAAGGTCAGCGGTGAAGGCGGAGCGATGTGCCGGGAGCCACGCCCTCCTCACCTGGACAGCTCGCCCCAGCGCCGGCGGAGGTGAAGGTCCCTCCACGAAGAAGGGTCGTGCTGTTACCCTCCAGCATAGGTCGAACGGAATTCTGCAAGGCGCCTCCTTTTCATATATACAGATATACAGACATGTGTGTATGTATATGTACATTGTATATAAATATATCTGCTTGTTTACACACACGCGTGCCTATTGAGAGGGTTGTCCATACTCAGGGCATGTATCAGGTACCTGGACGGCCTGGCAGAGGTCACAGAGAAGGGTGAAGAGAAGCTCTCCTGCTCTCTCTCTCTTGGCGTACCGGGGGTCCTTAGGGCGCTGCGGAAGGACATGCGCCTCGGAGAACCACCTGGAGGTGGCAAGGGGATTTAGTTCAGCGAGATTCAGTACACCAGACGAGGACGCGGAGGAAAACGGGATAGGATAGGGTAGGATTTAGTGCAGCGAGATTCAGTGCACCAGACGAGGACGCGGAGGAAATCGGGATAGGATAGGGTAGGATTTAGTGCAGCGAGATTCAGTGCACCGGACGGGCACGCGGAGGAAATCGGGATAGGATAGGGTAGGATTTAGTGCAGCGAGATTCAGTGCACCGGACGGGCACGCGGAGGAAATCGGGATAGGATAGGGTAGGATTTAGTGCAGCGAGATTCAGTGCACCGGGCGGGAACGCGGAGGAAATCGGGATAGGATAGGGTAGGATTTAGTGCAGCGAGATTCAGTGCACCGGGCGGGAACGCGGAGGAAATCGGGATAGGATAGGGTAGGATTTAGTGCAGCGAGATTCAGTGCACCAGACGGGGACGCGAAGGAAATCGGGATAGGAGAGGATAGGACTTAGTTCAGCGAGATTCAGTACACCGGACGGGCACGTGGAGGAAATCGGGATAGGATAGGATAGGAGAGGATAGGACTTAGTTCACCGAGATTCAGTGCACCAGGCGGGGCCGCGGAGGAAATCGGGATAGGATGGAAGGTGCCGAGGGGGCGTCGGTTGGCTGCCGTGAGTTGCTGGACGTACCGAAGGATACCCAGCCGACACATACCGAGTTACAGACTCCGTGAAAATGCTGGCGTGAGCGATAAATGGAGTACCGGGAATCTTCCTATCTTATCATGGAATGTGGCTGCGCGTCAACTGGTCAAGTGCTATCGAGTGATTAGCAGTGGCAATCTTCGTGGAATGCTGAGGATAGCGAGGTCATCGAGAAGTGTCGTTTAGGAAAGGCCGAATGACAGTGGCTGTTAATTAGTCTGAAGTGTTGGGTTGATTCATTCGTCCTCATTAATGTGAAGGATGAATGGGACTATTGATGTAATTAAAAGGGGGTTATTGTGTGAAATATGAATGGTGTTTAATCATATGTATTTATGTAATTAATGGGTGCTTATAATTGTATAAATCTATATTAGTAAGTAGACAGAGCAAATTGTCTCCCAATACCCTTCTTTATTATTTTTAGTCCACCTTCTTCTCCCCCTCATCCTGTTTTCTTTCTCCTCCTCCTCCTCCTCCTCTTCCACCTCCTGTTCTTCCTCATCCTTCTCCCCCTCCTCCTGTTTTCTTTTCCTTCTCCTTCTCCTCCTCCTCCTCCTCCTCCTCCTCCTCCTCCTCCTCCTCCTCCTCCTCCTCCTCCTCCTTTTCCTCCTCCTCCTCCTCCTCCTCCTCCTCCTCCTCCTCCTCCTCTTGCACCTGTTCCTCTCCCCAGCCTTCCTCTCCCCCTTCATCAAACACCCGGAGGGCATTACGGCAAAGGAAGCGACGTGGGGGGGTGGGGGGGGCGAGCATTCGGGGAAAGCGGCGGCGGTCACGCATGCAGGTTAAATGTCTCGGCCGCTCGTGTTCTCGCTCCCTTGTTCTTGCGTTCAGGCGTGTCCGTCGGGGCGTGTGTCTTAATCAACGAACAGTGCATGTAGAGTTATAGATTAATATATCTTTCGTGATAGTAAACATGTTTTTTTTTTGTACTTATGCGAGCTCGGAGAACACGTATCTTACCAGGGCTTTCAGAATTGTTTATTGCTATGTACCATATCTTTCGTGATAATGAACGCGTTTTTGTTGTTGTACGTATAAATGTACATTAATGTATACCATATCTTTCGTGATAACAAATGTGTTTGTGTACCATATCTTTATAATAATAAACGTGATAATAAACGTGTTTTTTTTTAACACATAAGAGCTGAGAGAACACGTATCCTATCGGCAACGGAGTCCAAGCGACGGGGATTTGACTGCGCCGCCGATAGTCGAGCGAGCGGGTCCTTGGGGAGCGCAAAACACCGGGTCGGAAACAACAGGTGGGGAGCGAGACTGAGTGACCGCTAGGGTGGGGGCGAGGGGGCGATGCGGGGCTGGGGAAGGGGGTTAGGAAGAGAAAGGAGGGGAGGGGAGAGGAGGGAGAGAAAGGGGGAGAGGGGTTTGGGAGAGAAGAAAATGTGGGGGAGGGGGAGGGAAGTGGAGGGGAAGAAAAAGGGAGAGGAAGGAGGGGAGGGGAATAAGGGATAGAGAGAGAGAAAGAAGGGGTTAAGGGAAGTGAGAGGGAGAGGGAAGAAAAGTAAGATAAAATGAGGAGGAGGAGGAGAGGGAGGGGAAGAATAATGAACAGGAGAAGGGGAGAAGAATAAGAAATGGGAGCAAGAGAGAGGGCACAGAAGAGAGAGAGAGAGAGAGAAAGAAAGACAGGATTGCGAGAGGATGTGGAGTCGGGGGGTTAGCGAGGGAAGAGGAGGAGGAGAAGGGAGGAGGGGGCGGCGAGCATTTCCTCACCTCCCACGCTCACCTCCAACCCCAAACCTGATCTCTGGCGGAGGCGGGCGCTGCTCCGGCGACGCAACTCACGCGACTCGCCACTCACGTCTGCGGGCCTGAATCACTCGGCTGGTGCGGTCTGTCACCGGATTTTTTTAACTTTTTTTTATGTCTATCTATTGTATTACTTCATTTTCATCTTTATCCGTTTTCGGTGCTGGGCAATCGGCCGTTCACCCCCAACCCCCCACCCCCAGACATGCTGTCGCCGTTAACTGCCTTCTTTCTTAATTCCATGCATGCACGCAATACTGTCCCCGTGCAAAAATTCAACATTTCGCAACGGACTTCCTATCCAGCTGGATTTTCTTCCTTCTCCTTCTCCTCCTCTTCCTCCTCCTCCTCCGCCGCCGCCGCCGTCAGAAATCGTTAGTCACGTCCGCGTTTTCTATCCGTTTCGTCCTTTGGCGGGGGTGGGGGGTGGGGGTGGGGAGAGGCATCCTGCAGCGAAGGAGGTGTGCCTAGTAATAGCATCGAGGAGGAGAGCAGGCGTGCTTGGGCAAGCGAACAGACAGGCGCGTGGACGAGTGAGTCATCGCCGCCGCCGCCGCCGCCTCTGACTCACCGCGCCTCACAACCCTCCCTCGATACTTCCTTCCGTGGGGAGTCGCCGTCCTCATGGCGGGGGCATTCTCTCCCGTTTCCTCATTTCCTGTGCTCTCTTGATTTTCCCTCTCGAAAGCGAATCTCTGCCTCTTGTTCTCTCTCTCTGTCTGTCTGTCTGTCTCTCGCTCTCTCTCTCTCTCTCTCTCTCCCTCTCCCTCTCCCTCTCTCTCTCTCTCTCTCTCTCTCTCTCTCTCTCTCTCTCTCTCTCTCTCTTTCTCCCTTTCTCCTTCCCTTTCTCTGTCTTTCCCTCTCTCTCTCCCTCTCTCTCCCTCTCCCTCTCCTCTCCCTCCCTCTCCCTCTCTCCCCCTCTCTCTCTCTCTCTCTCTCTCTCTCTCTTTCTCTCTCTCTCTCTCTCTCTCTCTCTCTCTCTCTCTCTCTCTCTCTCTCTCTCTCTCTCTCTCTCTCTCTCTGTGTCTCGCTAATTTGCATATCATTAGGCCCATGACGCCACTTCCCGTTCCTCGCCCCCTTGTCTTCTCGGTCTGTAGTTAATTGTCATTAATCATCCCCTTAATTCGTCACCTCGCTTGGTGGGTCGCCGTTCTGTGTTGCGAGGCCTAGTTAGCGTTTCATTGTGTGTGGTATAATTTGCGCGTTTGTCTGTCCGTTCGTTTGGGAAGTGGGAGTTGGGAGGTGGGATGAGGTGGGTTGTCTTGTGGCGCTGCTTTGTGTATTGTTTTATTCTTTGCCTTATTTGTTTTCGTGTCTTATTTATCCTTTGTTTGTTTTTCGGGTTTGTTTAATGTTTGTTCGTTTCTTTGTTTTGTTTCGTTTCGTTTTGTTTGTTATATAGAGAGATGTTAGTATTTTGTGTTGATATGACTATATGTATGTATTTATATATCATTTTATTTTTTGTGTTGTCAGTCTGAGGGATATTACGGGTGTCAGGCTCGAAAATCTAAGTAGTTAAAGCTTAAGGCATAACTGAATCAGTTACTCTAGCATTGGATCGCTATTTTGGAGGGGAAACTGGGCTGTAAATCTTAAAAATGATTATTGCGGCAATTTTAACGAGATTACAAAGCATAAGGTTGATTTGATTTGAGTCGCAGCTGAGCCAAGAGAAGGAGAAAGGTGGCGGGGAAAAGAATACAACAAAAGAAAAGGTGTGGAGTAGAATGCGAAAATCAGCAACAATTTCCGAGGACCGAAATAGAAAGTATACTTCGAAAGACAAAATAATCAAACGAGGCCCACACCTCAAGAAAAGAGTGATAGTGTAAACAGTCGTAAGCACAAACAGACGAAGAAAAGGGAGGTAGGGATGGGGGTGGGGTGAGTGGGGGGGTTAACTGTTCGTAACCAGGTTAACGAAGTCGTTTTTTGTGCGAAGATGGCAGTGTTTTGCTGTGTGGATGAGGTCAGGCTGTTAGTCCTTGGTGTAGACACAATGATTAGCCATTTAGTTTAATTCCATTTGTTACAATGGGCATTCTTTTCTGTGGCATGCTTATTTGCTTCTAAACTACCCCCTGTGTGCAAGGAATGGCCGGGGTTTTCATCCACTGGCAGCGCCCGGGATCGAACGCGTCAGCCAGATTGCTGGATGAGAACGCTACCGCTGCACCACACAGCAGACATTCGCCTTAATCATGCATCTCTGATCGATCTTGATGAGACATCGTAGGTGATGTCAGTTGTTTTTTTATATAACGATACCTGTGCGAAAGTGTAGGAGATATATATATCTTTTAACTAAAACATAATGATCAAAAGAATTGGGATACTGTATTAAGAAGTCGTAGCAAAGGAAAGAGGTGTTTGCTGGTTTTATTGCTCAGACAACAGATGGTTGCTTTTTAATTTCGTGTGTTCATAGTTCACTTTCAGAATAAATGAGCATCTGATTATTTAAATTGCCTTACTAGATTTTATTTTAAAATGTTAAAATGATTTATTTACAGCACCTATAGCACCATCCACAAACCCATAAGAACTACCACTTTTATCATTTTTTCAGTATCGTTGATTAGATTTTTAATTATTGCCTCAGTGTGAACCACATTCATGTTAATAATGTAGAAAGGGTATGGATGAGAATAGATATCTTCACAATACAGGAGATGGATTTGACCTTTTTTCGAATACATCTTCGTCAGAAATACAAAGTCAAATCAAGTATTTCTGACGAAGATGTATTCGAAAAAAAGGTCAAATCCATCTCCTGTAAAGTGAAGACATTCATTCTCACTCGTACCTTTTTTTTGCAATCGCCTCAGTATCGCCAATATCCACTTTGATCATTGCTTCAGTATCGTTAATGCTTCCCTCTCTCTCCCTCAGCTTAACCTCTCGT
>NC_091551.1:10396329-10408829 GCF_042767895.1 Penaeus vannamei
TCTTCATCATGTCAGTGATCTGTCATCTTACATCTACAAACTATATTCCATATTCTATGCTTCTATGAGTTGCAGTTATTTATAAATATAAGTATAAACAGAGAGAACAGTAGTGTAGTGTAGACAAATTGTTACTATTGAGAAGCATGTGTGTTAATCATTTCTAATGCTATTTTTCTTGTATTTTAATAATCTGTAATAGGTTTTAGACTTTTAAAAAAGTAATTCATGTTTTTCTCTGATGATTAAATAAACTTAAACTGGTCTCCAATGCAGCACGAGGAGTCAAGCAAATGCCCATGGTCAGCGGTACTTCTTGTATCACCATATGTGTGGGTCCTGCAGGAAGATCACACACCGTACCTCTCTCTCAGCCGAATATCCCTCTAGCTCCCAGTATTTCACTTCCTAACAACTCCTTCACCACTCATGGTTTTCTCTCATCTGCCTACCACCCTCAGCCTTACCACCGCACTAGTACTAATCTGAATCATAATGATGCTGATGTAGAAAGGGCTGCTAGGAACATAGTGAAAGGACCAAGAAACAGTAAGCATGGATCAATAAAGTTTGGCAAGAAACCCAGAAGACCTCCACCTCCAGTCGCTCAGGCCAAAAAAGACGAAGATGTAACAGATACTGATAAACTACCACCACAGCCATCTCGTCCTCCAGTAGCATTGCCAAGGACACTGATAGGTGACCAGGTAAAAATGGTGAAGAAGGACACAGAAGTCAAAGATACTGACATTATAAGCCAAGAACGTCTTCGTTCTCGAACAGAACTTAAATTGGATCTAAAGCCTGTTTATGATAATCAGGATGTTATTCAGGAAAAAGTGTCTGCGTATCAACCAGTCCCTGACATAGTTTCTATGACACAAAAAGGCAGGACATTATCTCCAGTCAAGGAAGTTGCAGTACACAAACCTCCTTTCAGAATTGACAGATCAAAATCCCCACAGGCACATGTTTTAGCAAGTAAACATGCTTCTGAAAATAGGAATGCAAAGGAAAAAGAAGTAATTACAAAAGATAAGAAGAAAGTAGCCTTGGCAGCAAATCCCTCAGACCACACAGAGGTCATGAAAATAAGAGAAACTAAAACAACAAAATCCCAGAATCCCTCTGTGGCACCAAAAGGAGGACCTGCAAAGAGAACATTTAAACCCCAGCAAAATGTTGGTCACCCACTGCATGAAGAGCTAATGAATAAGTTTGGCAATACTTCAGTTTCAAGTGGGAATGTCCCAAGGCTCCGAAAGGTTAGGACTAAAGAGCCTAAAAGTGTGAAGGAATTATTTGGTGATTGCAAGTTTTCCATAACTGGTCATGGGAAAGTTCAAGAGTATCGGAACTTGGAAGTGAATTATGAGGATGCAAACATTTCAGCAAGTAGGCATTCCACGGATATTATCTCAAGTAGCAATATACCCAAACCTTTAGAAATTGAATATCCAAAGGAAAAACAAGGAAGAAATGTAAAATCTCTAAGGCAAGAAAATGTAACTCCTGTGGGCAAGAACCTTCCCCCACTCTCAGAAGAAAAGATTTCTGACCTGCGTAAAAAGGGCATCCCAAAATCTCCAAAAGACAGTGACTTTAACACCAAGAAATCCCAAACACCAGTTGAACCACCACAAAGACAAAAGCATAAGAGTAAAGTAAAAATCCCAGTTGAAAAAGATGCCATAGATAGGCTGGGAAGAATGACTCCCAATACACCAGCTGATATAGTGCTCGGAGCTCATAATGCTCCAGTTGATCTGTCGGCTAAACATAAAAGTGTTGGTATTGTTAGTCATCATGAGTCGTTGAGGGTGCCTTGGAAGGGACCTCCAGCTGATTTTAAAAGAGGAGGTCAAGAGAGAAAGTCATATACAAAGATTGTATGTGTGGTTAATCTTTGAGAGTCAGATTTTCTTTTCTTCTGTCTCTCTCTTCTTTCCTTTCCCTTATTTTTGATGCATGTACTTCTGTATGATAAATGTAGTATCCTTCCCTCCAGGTGATAATGCATGTCAGGAGTACACTAGACTGTAAACCTCAAGGTTCATGTGACTAGACAACCATCGATACGATTGTAGGTATAATATAGTTCAGTCTAGGCTTACACTGGCTTACAGCATACAGGTCTCTGGCTTGGTCCCACAAGGACATTATATGCATCAATTTTGCAGCCATGCCTCAAGCTTATTATCTTATATTCTTTCCAGGAAAATTATTACTATATTATTTTAAGTGTACTACTTTTAAGTAATTATTCAGACAATTGTTATAATTAAAAAGAGATTTCTACAGGACTGTTATGGCTTTGCTTTATTTCAAAGGAAAGGTCAAAATACACACAGGTATAGTGCAATAGAAAAATGGAAATCTGAAGGATGCTTTATGACCTATAGCTTTCAGTTGAGTGTCTTAGAATTCCCTGTCCATTTACTGTATAATTTTGACAGGAAGTTATGTTACCTCTACAATGCAAGCTTCCAATGGCTTCCTTGTATTAGATTTAATGTGAATTGTGCTTCTCAGTAACAGCTAATAGTTTTGCTTTTCAGTGACCAATCAGTACATGAAGAGGGTACAAGGATTATGTAGTTCAAAGAATAATTGAATTCATTAAATAGAAGGTATTCAAGTTTTATAGACCAGCAACATACCATACCCAAAGTACACATTACCCTTAATTTGTTATGAATTTGCCTGTGCTAAATTAACTGCTTGGCTAAGGTTTAGTGTAGTTGTAGCAGTAGTAACCATCCCACCCTCTTCCTTACAGGTGGCTTGGCGAGTTACACCCCCAGTAAAATCCAGCTTGGTAGCACCTTTGAACTCGGTGTGTCTCGAACCCCACCACCCGTCCAAGCTCCGCCTCCGGTCCCTTCTGCTCCATCAGAAAGGGTCGAAGAGGACTACTTACGACCAGCCGACGAATCCGAAACCGTCACATGGAGTGCTGAGAGTACATCTGACATGCTCTTCTAAGCCGGATCACTTAACAAGGATCAAGCTCAAATTAAAGTCTTTGCAAACAGTTGATCAGCTGCCATCCAGTTTAATCAAAGTCTTCAAGAATTTGTGCTTCCCTGTATCAGAACTGTTTTTAGAGTCTATGCAGTAATGACCGCCCAGCATGCACTAGAAGATGATGTAATTGTGATAGGTTCTAAAGTATCATGTCTACATTTTGATGATTTAGGGCAATATGTGAATGTTCGTACATTCCATTTGGCTAACAGATGAATATGTGCATTCTTGTTGTGATGAATAATGAAAAAGAAGTTATTTTTTGTGTTACTTGGGATAGTGTGAAATATAGAAGGAACCATTTTTGTTTTTGTTTTTGTTTTTAGTGATTTTGTGATGTGTTCAATATTGAGATTTTTCTAATATATGTATCTATAGATATTGGAATGGGAAAGCAGTTTATAAATGTTTGCTTAAATATTTTGTGTATTCGTTTTCAATCAAACTGCTCACTAAATAAGTGATTTTTATATCTAATCTTACAAAGAGGAATATCAAAAGGCCTGTTGGTAGTTATCACAGGTTTCAGATAATGATTATTTCCATGCATTGCATAGAAGAAAATTTTGGAAGTGAATGTTTTTTCCAAGGAAAGTTCAAGGCTTCATGTGATCATCGGATGCGTATGCTATGTTATGATAAGTTTTTGTTTTTTTATTATGAAAGTTGATAATTTCATTCTTTTTCTGTTTGTGAATCAGAGAAGAAGTTGAAAGAATATCAACAATCTCCTCAAAGCTTAACAACGAAACCTCATTCCACACAAGCATCATTTGTGATGATCATTCTCGTGGTGTCATCAAAGGTATTGTTTGTGAACTTTACTTTTAACTGTAGATATGACACACACTTTTCATACATATGTAGCAAAGTTTAGTGTATTTTATAATCTGTTATTTTTTTCCTTCAGTGATTATAACTCACATTGATTTAACCAAAAAAAAAGAAAAAAAGAATTAAATTAGGGTGATCCTGTGTCATCTTTGTAGGTTGATATTTTTCCACGAGTCATTCCTACCTGGGGGCCATTTATTTCCCATGATTGTAAATATACACCAATGTATGATTTTTTTTCTTTTTTCTTTTGTTCTTTTTTCTTTCAGTCAGACAGAATGTAGTAATGAGGGCATTAAGCGCACACTGACGATTATCAAACAAGAAAAAAATGAGAATAATGCTTTGCCCTGATTCCTCATTGTAGAATGAATGGTATTTAAAAATGCTGAATTATCAATCCATAAAGAAAATGTAGACTTTTCCTAACATCAATCAGAATTTTGTCCTCCATAATATTCTTGAGTGGTCATTTTTTGCAGTTTCATCAGTTTTAGGGATCCTGGGCTATGGAATTAACTGATCATGTGACAAATAAGATCATTCCTGACTGTATTTGTTGTGCATAACAACTAATTCAGTTTTTGTCATGAAATTATGCATACAGTTCAAAGCTGGACAAAGTGGAGAGATCTTTTAGTCATTAGAGAGTGATTGACATCAAAAGTTTTCCTTTCCTGTCATTTTTAAAATTTATAGAGGTATAACTTTGTACAGATTCATGGATACCTTTGCAACATTCAAAATGAGATGTCACATATATGAAAGGGAATGTATGTCTTCATAAATAAAAATAGAAAATAAAACATAACATTGACAACTGGCCTGAGTATGGAGATGCTTTTTGCAATGATGAATTGATCAACACAGCTGTCACACAGATGGCATTGCTAATTTTACAATGATTTTGAAAGAGTGCTATCTTCTCCCTCTTTACCTTTATATTTTGCAGTTGCAGTTTTTATTTTTTTCCCAAGATGTGGATTGGGAATTGAAAAATGTACAATAATTTGAATTCAGGAAGTATGCAGAACATGTGTCTAATGTGTATGTATATGTGTGTGCTATTGTGTAACACATGCATTTGCATAGATGAAACTCTTGGTGATGCATTAGAATAAATGTGTGCAGAGAGAAATATATTTGTAATAAAGTAATGAGACATTATTAGACAAGTGCAAAAATCTAATGCCAAAGGTGGTAAGGGAGTTACTGCCTAAACTTTGGTGTGAAAATAGAAATAAATCTTATAATTGTAAATGGATTACTTTACTGAGGATGAACTACAGGGGCTTTTTTGGAGTTTCTAAAGTAATATCTAGCACTATTATTGAAAGAAACACTTTTCTTGTTGTGAAGTTTGTACAAATTGTACCCTTAATGCTTGTCTCGTATTGTTCTCTGAAATCTGTCATATTATAACGGCATCAGCCATTCATGATACTGCATCACCATTTGCAAGCATTAAGCCATATATTACTAGCTACTGTAGTCTGTCAGTTCTCTCCTACTTAATTTCTAATGCTTTATGCTAAAACAGGCTTGCCGGTGGTCCAGCAGTGTTTTAGACTGTCACAAAGCTCTTAGGCAGGCAATTTTGGTGATTCCATTTGTTTTTGTGGTTCATTGGTACCAAGGAAAGAGCCCATAAAACATACATAATTTCAAGCTGAGAGGAAATGCCAAGGATGACCAGTATTTTTACTGTAAATTCTTTGAATTCCCTATAAACTGGTGTATATTAGGAAGGAAGTAAGAATTGACCAGCATTTAATAATATAGTTCATACAGGCATAATAATTATAAACTGCTTAATTTTGGAGTTATAACTTAATAACCAATATTCACACTGTTCCTAATAAGTTAAAATGACAAGTGTACATTGCCTACAATACTTAAAATTAGTCGAGCAAAAACTATCAAAGACAAGATTGGAATGCCATTATAATTCTGCTGACCCAATGAAAAATGTAAAAATAGTTGTATAGTAATGAATGTATGTATCATTCTGCAATGTAAGTATACAACTTTGTACAGATTTTGGTACAATTTTGTACTTCAATATGTGTATGCTTATGATTCTTATTAATTGGATTTATGTTAATAAGTCATTCATATGTCTCCTGTATGGTATATTGGAAACATAGGTCAGTACACGAGTACATTTCCTGTGTTGCGTTAATGTAGAGCAGGATCAGGCCATGTCATGTCAGATGAAATGTTATGTAGACTTGCTGTCATGTGTGGAGATCTTCTGTACATGTTCACTTGAAAACTTTCCATGTATTATGGTGCATTGTATATTCTAAGAGAGTGACCTCTTGCATCTCCATCCATCCCTATATACATATATATATATATATATATATATATATATATATATATATATATATATATATATATATATATATATATATATATATATATATATATGCATATTCTCACATGCATACATACATACATATACATTTATACATTCATACATACTGATATAAATACATGTATGCATGCATATACACATACATACAAAGACACATACACATATGTATATAAACATACACATTTATATGTATATGTATATATATGTATACATATACTTACAGGCATATATATATATATATATATATATATATATATATATATATATATATATATATATATATATATATAAATGTGTATGTATATGTATATGTATGCATGTATGTATGTTACACTTCTCTCCTCACTCACATAGATGGAAGTTTGGTGACAAGGGTAATAGAATCCAGATTACAAGAATAATCTTAGAAAAAAAATGTTGGATTTCATATAAAGTGTGAGTGTGGGTTGATGTCACTATGGACCAGAAACTAGTTGATAGGCTGGATAACTATATTCAAATTGAGAACGAATGGTTGCAATTAAAGAGCAGATTTGTTATATTTCTAAGAATGAATTGTCCTTTCTTGCTTTTTTTCTGCTTTCTTTTGTTGTACAGTTGGGAGGGGAACTCAGAATGAAGGACAGTGGTTGAGAGTGAATTTGTAATATTGAGTGGGGAGTTAACAAAGTCATCATTTTATTGTCTAATATGTATGATTGTGCGCCATAAGTTTTTAATATATTACATTACTCCTTTGTATGATAAAACAATGATTTGTATGTTTATAGTCCTGTGATCGTATCAATAAATAGAATGTGAAAGTCAGTCTAGATTTATTAAACTCCTTATTGAAGAATCCAGATTCCGATTGCATACAAATTATGAAGTGGATTTATATGAATATATTATCCATATCAGTGCAGAGATTACAAAATATATTGATAGTGGGAAGAATTTTATGTAATGATGGGAACTGACTATACAAATATGAAATAAATCTATCTGATTTAGAAAGAAATATGTAATAATATAGAACTCAGATTATGCCATGTATGGTTTCTTCAGCTCTAAAAGCATAAGAGTGTAATGTATGGATGCAAAATTAATCTTTGAATTTGATACTTTTTTGTCTTCTATTCAGGAACTTATTTCAATTTGTCGAGAGTTCAACTGGAAAGTGAAAAGCAGCACAATCGTTTGAGTGAGCCAGACAGCTTAACTGAATGGGTTTGAGATTGTTCCCTTAAGTAAGAGGGTAGTAAACTATTATTGCAGAAAATTACTAAATGCAGAGCTGATGCAAAAACCTTAAGTATACAGTAACAAAATGGAATGCTTTACGTTATATGTAATGGATTATGAGAATCATAATAATGATGAATTTCTAGAGGAAAACAGATAATATAATAGAAGCAATTTTGATTTATTTTATGCTCATTAGAAATCAAAGAACATTATTGAAGAAAACATTTTTGAACAATAATATTCTTTACTTGGCAACTCCTTTTTTCCAAAAACATCAATATAACTATGTAAAAAAAACATTCTTTTCGCACATACCAAAACTGTATGGCAAGGATAAATTAGAAAATTTACATTTAATTATGATTCTCTCTCTCTCTCTCTCTCTCTTTCTCTTTCTCTTTCTCTTTCTCTTTCTCTTTCTCTTTCTCTTTCTCTTTCTCTCTCTCTTTCTCTTTCTCTTTCTCTTTCTCTTTCTCTTTCTTTCTCTTTCTCTTTCTCTTTCTCTTTCTCTTTCTCTTTCTCTTTCTCTCTCTCTCTCTCTCTCTCTCTCTCTCTCTCTCTCTCTCTCTCTCTCTCTCTCTCTCTCTCTCTCTCTCTCTCTCTCTCTCTCTCTCTCTCTCTCTCTCTCTCTCTCTCTCTCTCTATATATATATATATATATATATATATATATATATATATATATATATATATAATGTATATATATATATATATATATATATATATATATATATATATATATATATATATATAATGTGTATATATATATATATATATATATATATATATATATATATATAATGTATATATATATATATATATATATATATAAAAGTATATATATATATATATATATATATATATATATATATATATACACACATTCATATATACACATTTATATATATTAATATATATACATACATATATACATGCGAGTCGTGACTGTCAAGGAAACCAAAAAAAAATCATGGAGGTGATTCGAAAGGAAACCCGAAACGCAAGAGGGCGCTGTGTGGGCGCGTGGGAGCTCAGCTTCGTGGGGCGTGTGGCAGACCGAAGAGGACGTGGACCGAGGAAATTTGACATCCATAGTGCTGTGTTTGGTGGTAAGGGAGTCATGCCAGTGTTACATAATTAGTGGCCATTTAAATGAAGAGTTTGATCTCCAGTCAGTTTAGTGTTGCAAATGATAGTGGACTGTAAATCTTACAAGTGCCATGAATAAGTCGACAATTTAGATGATTTAAAGATAGTAAAACTGAAAGGGTCTCTCTTCCTTCCTTGATACTGATATATTTAAAAGTATATTTAAAAAGAAATAGCTCAGTAGTTCAGTAATTATTATGTAAATTTCATTAATATAGTTTTATGATTAAGAATTAATTTCTGAAATTAAATCATGTAAATAAATGGCCGATATTAACGGTAGCTTTGGTTGTTTTCGGTGCCTTTTTCCGGCGATTTGGTACGGTCATAAATCTCATTTTTTTTCCACAGGGATAAATTTGCATAAGGTTATTCCTTGTGTTATAGTACTTGTTTTTATATCCTTTTGATGTTTTCCTCCAGGTTTACGTGTCCAGCGGAAGAACATAGTATCCAGTACGTCTGATAGTTGTAGTCTCGTGAACGGATGGGACTACGAACTTATTCTACTGAGTTTATGTGCGTAGATGTATATTCTCTCGCGTTTTGCATTTTCAGGCTCACTGAATTATAGTCTAATTAAGGTTATTTTAATCCCATGATATCATGTATTCCTTAGATTATATTATTTGCTTGATATAGGATAATTTTGCTTTGCTTTCATTTATAAATGTGGTTTTAGCTATCATTTACCTGGGTTTCATAATTTTATTTTAGTATTCTGTATTATATTTATATTTCTTATACTAATTTTGGACATTTGGTGCTCTTGGCTATATCTCTATATGTACAGTCGGTAACACTCTGCATTCCATTCTAGCTGTAGAGTGGTAGTGAGAGGTCGTTTGCGCGCCAGACGCCTGACCTGTGACCTGCGTAAGCGCTGCGTCGACGCCCTTGCGCAGCAGTCCTCGGACGACGGGGGTCGGGAGACTGCTGGTGGGTGACTGTTGATTCGACTGCTGAGGTTGACTGTTGATCGACTCGACAGTAAGGTGACTGTTGGGTAAGGAGGAGGAATTAAGCTAACAGGGTAGTAGGGTAGCAGGGGAGGAACGTAAGGTTCGGACTGTGACGTATAGTTGACGCTACATACGCGTCACGCTCGCCTGCTGGAGTGCCGTTTTTCTGTAGCATATTCCTATGCCGCATAAAAGGATAATTTTATTATCATTTTTGGTTCTTTTTGGTGATGCATTGGCTTTATTTATAATGCATTAGTCTATATGCTCAGAGGGAGTTTGAGTCCTGCTCGATTTCAGTAAAGTTACAGACATTGGAGGGTATTTTGGATCCTGTTTTTTTCTGATGCCACTGTATGGGTAATATTTTCATGTACTTGCTGTGAATGTTTTTGCGATTAAGCTTTTAGAGTTCGCTAAGGTCAGCACCGGATCACACTGATGGTACCAAGATGGGAGAGAACCAGATTATAAGATACTGTCTGAAGTCCCTGGTGGGTTAGAGACGAAGGAACCCAAAAGACGAGGCTAAGTCAAATCTGCCTTTTTATGAGGGGAGGGATGCAGGTGACAAAGACACATGTGCTTGGAGGACTGGCTCTCGCTTCTGGAGGAGATCACTAGTTCCGGTCTCTGGGATGACTCCGGCAGAGTCCAGCTGGCTTGGGAGAGGCTACGGGGGGAAGCGCTGGGTTCCTGGAGGCTATGGCGAAGGGACAACAGGACTGACAGTTGGGCCTCCCTGGCTGACACTCTCAGACTGATGCATGGCTCTCTGCCCTGCGCGCACACGGCAATCTGCAAGTTTCTCAAAGCCCGCCGGCGTGTATGGGAGTCCATGTTATCTTTCTTTCACAGAGTCTACGCAGCCGCGGCGGATCTCCGAGATGTCGACAAAGATTATGGAGGCTATATTGATAAGTTTATTTCCTTTGTGTTTGCTATGGAGCTCCCAAAGGAGTTCCTGGATACACAGAAGGATTTCTCGGGTATGAGAGATGCCAGGGAGTTCTTCAGGTCATGGCACACATGGGCTGATACCTATGGCTACTCTACTCGGGGAAGTAGATGAAGGTAAGTGACCGGCACAGGCAGTAGCTGATTCACCCAAGGTCGCGGTCGGCGAGACCTCGGAATAAACCGTACTAACTCTAGACTCTCTGCAAGGGACGAGGGTGACACAGAATCATTTTGGAAGACACACTAGAAAGTATGAAGAATTCATTAAAGGTTTTTGATTTATTATTAGGTGCTTTTGGAAAATCCCTTGGAGTCACTCGATGATTATATTTGTGTACTATAAAGCTTGGAAATTACAGGCCTATTCTAAGAGAAGTTCGAGATACAATGTGTACATAATGTCAGGGCTAAAGGAAGCAGCAGCTGGAACCCTTTCTCCGGCCTTAATACCACCTGAAGTTTTACCACATATATTGGAATCCCTCACAGGGGAAGTTGTACTTTTATTGTTTTCCCCAGGCCCTGCCTGGAACTCAGCTGGATGATTGGGTGGCCATAGTTTTCCTCAGCTTGGTCTCAACTCTTAAGCTTTCCCCCGAACACGGTTTTCTGGCTCTCTTTTATTTGTTTCAGGGTTCAGACACTTATCCGGACCATGGATCATGGACACAGATACTGACTGAACTTCTGTCCAGCCAGAGAAGGGCTCCGTAAGAGAGGACATGAGAGGACGTGTGTAGCGTTCTTTGACGAGGCTTGCGATGAAGACATGTAAATTGGACGTCATCAGGATCATGTGTCAGGATGGGGGATCACCAGGCCTCGTGAGCAACTCAACGGCGTATGGGTCTTGGATGTCGCCAAAGACTGTAGTGTTGTCGCACAGGAGTTCACATATCTTTTCTTCAGAGGTACGTGGTTCGGGTCGTACCGAAGAGTGCCTAGCATGATCTGCCTGGGGATTGGGATCCCGTATTGGAAGCAGAAATCGGACGGAAACCACGCTGGGAGATAAGCAGGAGGAATCCCTCCCAAGCAGAATGGAAGCATCCACTCTCCCAGAGCGGGTGTGGGTTATGACTCTTTTGAGAAGCGAGACGCGCCATGTGAATGGCGACAGTGAGGATGATTTGAATGATATCCTATGGATTTAGTGTCTTCATCCTTTGCGTGTGTCACTGTGAATGGTTGGTATACATGGCTTTGGTATATAAAAACTGCATGGTTGGGGATGAAGACAGTGAATGAGAAAGAGAAAATCATAGAATCCTCAAGACGAGTAATACATATAGTGGCCTTTACATAGACTCATGAGTGAAGGAACCCGTCCTGGGCCCGGATTCACTAACGCACTTACGATGGTAAAATTAATGGTAACTATAGTTACCATGCCATTGTAGTTACCATGGTAAATTTTACCAATGGTCAGAGCACTGGTAACTTCTGGGAAGACGATGTCATCACATGTTATCTCGTCAAAATAACAATATGTAAACAAAGTTTTGGGTTTGTTTTTACACCTGATGTAACTAATATGATGGCAAACAGATATCACAATGCGGAAATAGTGAAGAAATGCAAATCTCACATGAAACTAGCAAGAATAAAATACACACAAATTCTCGTGAACTTATAAGCCTATATTATACTAGAATGCATGGAACCGATTAATAAGTGAACTCTTAGGCCCGTACTTTAAAAACCCTTCGCCAGGGCTGGCGAAGGGTTTCGCCGGGCGATCCGGAATTTCGTACTTTTAAAATCATGCCTGGCGAACGTTCGCCAGGGCTGGCGAAAGATCATATTGGAACAGCCTGGCGAAGAGAGCTGTTTGAATACCATTTTCTTGCTTTCAAATTATAAATTAGTAACATATTTGTGTATAATAGGATGTAGGAATCACATTGAAATTATAAAATATCTTAAAATCATAATTTGTTATGAAATAACGTATATACGTA
>NC_091551.1:10416329-10421329 GCF_042767895.1 Penaeus vannamei
TACGCCATGCCCAAATAACCGTAAGATTGATTAATACGTTTAAGTGTGTAAACATTTATTTAAGAAAACTTTATATTCATACGTCCATCTTTTTTCAAAGGTTAGGAAAATACATATCAATTACAATGTTTTATTCGTAACACTCAGTATGCAATAGGTTTGTTTAATAACTGATCCATATTAAATAACTCTTTTTTATTATTCTTGAAACCTCACTTTTTCACTCGCAGCTTACTCAAAAAATGCGGTTTTCACGATTATTACAACCTTTACAATTTGCAAGCAAATAAAACACCAACAGTTGATCTCTCTGCCCAGTGGAGTTCTTTAAAGCATTAAATACCGCATTTAAGTTCATTTTTTTTCTTAATATAGAATGCCTGGCCACATTTAGGTAGCAGAATGGGGGCAGGACATATAAATCACCTTCTGATAGACCTACAAAGTACATTTATGTTTGTTGTGAAAGATTCCCCCTGCTGGCACTTGGTATAAATTCTTACAGCCATTTATTTGTTGACTGACTTAAATTTTATTTTATTCTTTACTTCAAAAGATTAATTCGTCATTTAGGAACTGGTTAATGACGAGTGGGATCACTGAATGGCGAGGCACTGATATGGAAGATCTAATTCCGTCCAAGAGAATCAAAGGAACGGAACGAAAAGAAAACGGGTAAAGAAAGAAAGAAAAAAAAGAAAACGGAAAAACAAGAGCGATCGTATGTTAAATTTTACAAAATATATATTTTCTATCATAGATCTTGATGTTGATTTTTCTTTTTACTCTAGTATTTCTAGTGCGAAAATATGAATTATACCAATAATATATTTATCTTCCATTTGATCAAGTAAGAAATAAAATAATAACAAATAATGAAAATTAAAGAAAATGAATGAATAGTTTAACTACAATTAGATTTTGTATATTGTTCTTTGTATCGTTTCTTGTTTAATCGACTTACTTTACGGAAGGCCAACCGTTTTTCCTATATTTTATTCACAAGCTTTATTTATTCAGGGTAGTAACCATGCGAAAATATCTACAAATCAGGTTTCCATCAAAAAATAATTTCAGTCTTCACTGGTGTTATAGGTTTCTTTCAGGGATGGTGGTAGTTACATGTCTCTAAATGGTGTAAGGTTTGAGTAAATGCTGGATTATATATCTAAAACAGCTATCTAAACATAATTTGGGCTCAGTAGAGGAGTATGCGAACTGACCAGCTGGCTGACAAAGAAAGAAAAATCGTCCTTCGGGGGGCTTCGATAAGGGTTAATTTCTATTTAGCCTGACTAGCAAAATAACCCTTACGTAAATCCCCGTGGAAGGAAGAACCGTCAATCCTCTTGAATCGTCATCTTTAAACCTCCTGAACCCCTAAATGACAGCCCGGGGTTCGCCTGGTCCATCCGCATATCCTAGACAGCTAAAAAACATCTAAGCTATACGTGGAAAATAAAACATTGATTATAACACGTTTGCTATTCCTTAAGGCAACAATGTAAAATACAACATTTCCTACACCACAACCAGTAAGGAGAAAGCCTCAATTCCCTCAAAGAAAAAAAAAGGTGTATTGATGCATTAAAAAGTTTTATTGATTTGACGTCAAATCTATTGGTGCAGAATCATAGGCCAACGTTACGGGTTGTGTGAGTCTTTTGTTTTTTTTAAAGGTATTACCAGCTTCACATACAGTTATACACAAACGTTGATACAAACTTATGTGGAGGCGCGTTGATGCAATACTCTTTTGATATACATAGTGATGGGTGACTGTAAAACGCACTCACGCTGACTTACTGGCTACACGAGTTAAATGCACACAGAAGGGTTGTTCTTTGATGAGTACAAGGGGGGGGGGGAGGAGTATTGCACCAACTGTAGCTCCGACGATCAACCTCCTGCCATGTTAACGAAGTAAATCATTTACTACGGTACAAACAGTAGGGTCAGGCGCAGGAGTCACAGAAATTTCGAAAAAGGGGAGTTTCGGTTTTAAACTGTAGTAAAAATCTAACTTCTACAGACCTGTAAAAGCCGTGACATTGATACAAATTTTTTTTTTCTCGTTTGGAGCAAATATGTATTTTGCACTCGTCGAAGGTACCAAAACGAAAGAGCGAAAGGTTGGTTAGTGAATGCGGTTCATAAGTAAATAAATAAATGAAGCTAATTTGATTTATGTATTGATCTATCAATCTACTTTACATAAACTATAAACACATTTACATACCTCTATACTTCAAACACATTTTACAATTGTTGAAACATAATGTGCAAGAACAAAAACATAATATTTTCAAGACTAAAGTGAGAAATTACATAAATGAAAAGAAGAAAGAGCCAAATGATAAAAAAAAAACCATGCAAGTGCAAGCAATGGCCCTTAAGGATGTTGATAAGTGTAGATCAGCATAATATGGGAGTTAATTGAAAAAAAAAACGATAGGTAGTGTATGAGAAATGATGCGATAAAAGAGTCACAGTGTAATCTGATGACAATGGGACAATAGACTGTGTAGAGCACTTAGTATAACGCAAAAAAAAAGGTGTGGACACAGCGATAGGGGGTCAGGATATACCATTAGGATTATGGGCTGGAAGGAAGTTTACGATGGGTAATGCCATTAGGGCGAGCGGCTGGCGGGCTGGGGGCGGGACGCAGAACGAGAGGGGTGAGAAATAGAGTTAAAAAGGAGAGCGAGAGACAGATGCCAGATCGAGAATAAAGCGACTGTGAAGAAAAAAAGAAGAAAAGCAAATAAGGAGGAGCCTACGAGGGCGAGGTCCAGAGATGGAGAGAAGAGGCGAGGGGGGGGGGGGGAGGGAAGTAAGGAGGGGAGGGAGGGAGGGAGGGAAGTAAGGAGGGGCGGGAGGGAGGGAAGTAAGGAGGGGAGGGAGGGAGGGGAGGCGCTCAAATCCCTGGCGAGTGCGAGAGCTTTGTTCTGAGCGGAAAGGAAATGTATGTTAAGTGTGCTCGTTGCCTGTGCCGGGGCAGACGTGGGCCGGGCGCGAGGATACAGCTGTCCGTGCTGTGTCTATGGCGCTGGATCTTGCTGCATGTATTGAATGTGTCGCTGTAACTTTGTCTTAAAATCTCCAGTTGCAGTTGGTGCTGGTACTAATGTATCGCTGTAATTTAGATATCCGTGTGTTGTAATTATGCCATCGTATTGTATACAACGTTATGTAATTAATCCTTCGCGGACCTGAAATAAACCTCATTTAATCAACCAGCCCTTAAAGTGTTGTGTCAATATTCGCTCATGCCAGAGGAATGAATGCCTGGCGACGAAAAAAATCTGTAGGTACGTAGTGCGCGTTAAAAAGAAGAAAAAAAATGAGATTGATAAACGCTGCAGCAAGCCAGGAATGCGAGAGGGGATGCGAGGGGCGCCGGGCAACATAGGGCTGTAGGGCAACATAGGGGAACGCATGTTGAGTCACGGGAGGGGAAGCGAGTACTGAAAGTGGGTGGGTGTTTTTTTTAATTTTTTTTTATTTTGCGTTTTTAATCAAATCAAGGGGAGGGGCAGGCGAAGAGGAGAACAAGAATTAAGAATCAGTGTCGAGATGCGATAGATAAAGAGACCGTAATTAAGAGTCGGATATAAATAAGCGAGGGGAGAAAGTAATTTGGGAAACAAAGAGAAAATGGCAGAATGGAGATAAATGAGACAAAGGGGGAATCTGAAATAATAACAAGGCGTCGGAGAGGCAGCGTGAGAAAGAGGAGAGGTATCATTTGGAGTGTGACGTCATAACCAGGAGAGTAAAGAGTAAAGAAGTTAAGAGTAATGGGATGTGAGCCGAGTGGGGCGAATTTGCAAAGAAGTGGCGGGTGAGAGGTGCCCGGGGGGGGGGGGGGGGGCTGTTAGGAGCGCCCGAGGCCAAAGTCGCGAGGCAGACACAATTAAGGAGTGGAGGAGTCTCCAAGCCGAGCGGAGTGCCACTTGGAGAGCGAAGTGCCCGGCTCGCGATGAGAAAGACAGAAAGAAAGGTTAACGAGAGAAGGGAAACACGCAAAAAAGAGAGACAATGGAAGATATGATACGTAAAAAGATTTTGGAATTTTATCGATGGGAAAAAAATATAGGCCTGCTTACAGGGTAGGACATGAGAATGGGAATAATTGAGGAATTTTTAACGAAGAGATCTACGGAAAATGTTACATGAAAATTAGTCCAAAATAGATAAAGAAAAACAATGTACATAGAAAAAAATAGCTGTTGAAATATCAAATACTTGGCAAAATATATGTATATAAATGTATGTAGAAAATAATCGTTAACTAAGGTAAACAGTATCAAATATTCTTTTTTTTTCCTTCCTGCTAAATAATTATATCCAAAAATACATTTCTCTCAAGAGATTGTAATTCGACAACAAAACACATTCGTTGTCTGAAAAATATGGCACTGGAAGCAAGCACTGGCAGCGTGGGTGCACAGACGAGGTCAGGAGGAGGAAGGGGGGCAGGAGGGGGGAGGGGGCGGGGAGGCAGACTAAGAAGAGGTCGAGAGGGCGAGATGGACGTCGAGGGCCTCGCGAGGATGATCCAGGAAGGGGCGGGGAGGGGAGGGGACATGGGGGGAGTGGGGAGAGCCAGGAAGTTTCCAGACAATCTCGCAGTCTTTCTGGAAATTCCCGGAGAGGGTCAAGGATTTTGGGGCTGTTGCTGTGGCACCTCGGGGGGGGGGGTGCAGCCACGAGGTCATCCGGAGAGAACGCCGTGAGCGCTGCCGTGAGCTCAGAAGGAGAGGGCGAAGCGGCCCTGAGAGGAGCGGAGAGGCCGAGAGGGAAGATGGCGGCATCGTTGCACGGTCAACAGGCCGGGGATTTTAGAAAAGGGGATCAGCCTGACGTCCGCAGCCCCCGTGGGTTCTCAGGGCAGAGTCGGAACGCGCGAGGGAGCCGCGGAGGATTGTCTAGAGCCATGAAGGACGAGAGGAGGGAGCCATCCCTCACGAGAGGCGATGAGATGAGGTGGATGC
>NC_091551.1:10428829-10433829 GCF_042767895.1 Penaeus vannamei
AGCAGAAATAAAACAGATGGAGAGATAGACAGTGAGATAAATAAATAGGCAGACAGACAGATACATATATAGAGGGAGATAGATAGATAGAGATAGATAGATAGATAGATAGAGATAGATAGGTAGATAGATAGATATATAGATAGAGAGAGAGAGAGACAGACAAACAAAGACAATTTATATATGTGTGTATATATATATATATATATATATATATATATATATATATATATATATATATATATATATATATAAAGAAATTATCAGGACACACACATACAATAAAAACATAAACAAACAAAAAATCTAAAACATAGGCGTTCCCCCAGACAGACACAAAGGCAGACACAGACACCGCATCCACGACAGACACACAGACACCGCATCCACGACAGACACACAGACACCGCATCCACGACAGACACACAGACACCGCATCCACGACAGACACACAGACACCGCATCCACGACAGACACACAGACACCGCGTTCCCCGACAGCCACACAGACACCACGACAGACACACAGACACCACATCCAGCCACGGGCACACAGACATGTTCCACGACAGACACACAGACACCGCATCACGACAGACACACAGACACCACAGCCACGACAGACACACGCCTTCTCCCACATCAAGACAGACACCGCCTTCCCCCAGACGAACAGACACTGCATTACCGCAGCCACGACAGACACACGCGTTCCCCCAAACAGACACCCAGACACCGCAGCCCCGACAAACACAGGCGTTCCCCCAGACAGACAGAAAGACACACACACACAGACACCGCAGCCACAAAGACACACGCCTTCCCCCAAACAAACAGACACACACAAACACCCAGACACCGCGTGTGCCCTGACAAACACAGTATGTTCCCCCACACAGACAGAAAGACACACACACAGACACCGCAGCCACGACAGAAACACGCGTTCCCCCAGACAGACAGACAAACACACAGACACCGCAGCCCCGACAAACACAGGCGTTCCCCCCAGAAAGACACATAGACAGCACAGCCACGACAGACACCGTAGCTACGACAGAAACACAGGCGTTCCCCCACACAGACAAACACACACAAACACACAGACACCGCAGCCACGACAGAAACACAGGCGTTCCCCCACACAGACAAACACACACAAACACACAGACACCGCAGCCACGACAGAAACACAGGCGTTCCCCCAGACAAACAAACACGCGCACAAACACACAAACACACAGACACCGCAGCCACGACAGAAACACAGGCGTTCCCCCAGACAGACACACACACAAACACACAGACACCGCAGCCACGACAGAAACACAGGCGTTCCCCCAGACAAACAAACACACACACCCACACAGACACCGCAGCCCCGACAAACACACGCCTTCCCCCAGACAAACAAACACCCCCACACCCACCCAGACACCGCAGCCCCGACAAACACAGGCGCTCCCCCAGGCAAGGAGTCGCGGTGCCAATGGAGCAGAGAGGAACACGCGTCGCCCCAAGAAACGGGTGCTGTGGAGGCCTTTCAACTCGCAGGAAAATTTACGCTTTCGCTCTCGCACTCGCTTCCGTCGCCTCCTCCTCGAGTTAGTCCCCTTCTCGTCTCTAGGATTAAGGTTGTTTATAAGGGTGAGATTGGTGTAAAGGAGAAAAAAATGAGGAGGGATTAATGAAAGAGAGATTAATGGGGATTCGTGTAAAAAAAATGGGTTAATGTAAAACATTAGACGATAAAAAAAAATGGATTGATATATCGGAGTAATGATTAAAGGCCAAAAATGCATTAGTGATAAAGAGAAAAGATCGGATGAAAGAAAGAAATAAGAATGGGAATAAAGGAAAGGACCCACGAGAATGATTATAGGAATATTGAAAAATGAATATTCACACATTCGGACATGCATATACACAAAACAAATACGCAATTGGCTATATTTGATAGTTACACATCTGTCTATTCATCTGTCCGGTTGATATACACATATGGACTGATAGACATACATTTATCTATCTTTATTCCTCGTAGATATACACGTCTAGACTGATAGATATGCATTTATCTGTCTATCTGTCAACGAAGACATGCATGTTTAGACTGATAGATATTCATTTATCTATCTATATTTCCCGTAGATAGGCACGTCTAGACTGATAGATATGCATTTATCTATCTATCTGTCCGGTAGATAAGCACGTCTAGACTGATAGATATTCATTTATCTATCTATCTGCCCGGTAGATAAGCACGTCTAAACTGATAGATATTCATTTATCTATCTATCTGCCCGGTAGATAAGCACGTCTAAACTGATAGATATATCTGTGTCTGTCCACGGTAGATAAGCACGTCTAGACTGATAGATATGCATTTATCTATCTATCTGTCCGGTAGATAAGCACGTCTAGACTGATAGATATTCATTTATCTATCTATCTGCCCGGTAGATAAGCACGTCTAAACTGATAGATATTCATTTATCTATCTATCTGCCCGGTAGATAAGCACGTCTAAACTGATAGATATTCATTTATCTATCTATCTGTCCGGTAGATAAGCACGTCTAGACTGATAGATATTCACTTATCTATCTATCTTCCCGGTAGATAAGCACGTCTAGACTGATAGATATGCATTTATCTATCTATCTGTCCGGTAGATAAGCACGTCTAAACTGATAGATATTCACTTATCTATCTATCTTCCCGGTAGATAAGCACGTCTAGACTGACAGATATTCATTTATCTATCTATCTGCCCGGTAGATAAGCACGTCTAGACTGATAGATATGCATTTATCTATCTATCTGTCAACGAAGACATGCATGTTTAGACTGATAGATATTTATTTATCTATCTATCTGCCCGGTAGATAAGCACGTCTAGACTGATAGATATTCATTTATCTATCTATATTTCCCGTAGATAAACACGTCTATTTATCTGTCCGGTAGATATGCACGTCGAGTGATAGTCATGCATATATTTCTGTGCAGATGCATGTCCGTACAATGAATATTTATTGGATCCGGTCTTGCGCAATTTTCGCAAACCGGCCGCTTTTCACGAGTTCTGTTTTTTGGCCCTTTCGTTATTCTCATAGTTATTATTTCCATTCATCCGATTTCTTTTTTGCTCTTTTCGCTAATCCACTTTTGGTCTTTTTATCATTACTCTTGTATCTTTATCGTTTATTCATCCCTGTCCTTTCTTAAGCCTTCGTATTTTTTAAAAATTAATCTTCTTTTTACGTTATTCCATTCTTATCGGTTTATCAATCAATCCTATTTCTTTTTACTTTGTCATTATTATTTTTTATTTATCCTCGTTTCCCTCTTCAATTAATCTCTTTCTTTTCGTTATTGTGAACCTTACGATTGTCCTTTTAAATCTCCTTATTATTTTTTTTCTTAATCCCCCCTTTTGTCCTTTTCATTATTCTTGTTCCTTTTCTTCTCTCTGTTTCCTTACCTCTTCCTTATTCCCCTTTATTTTTCCTTTTCCATTGCGTTATTTTTTTCTCTCTTTTGTATTGTTATATATATATTTTTTTTCGTTATAATTTTTTTTCCTTTTTTGGTTGTTATCACTTTTTTTTACTCTTCTCGTTATCAGGCTTTTCTCTTTTGATCATTTTTTTTATTTTTCCTTTCTTATCGTTATTGCCTTTTTCCTTTCTTATCGTTATTGCCTTTTTCCTTTCCCCTCATTCCTTCGCCCTCTTAACGACATTCCTTCCCTTTCTTTGTATTTATCCTCCATTATCTTACTTCTCTTTTCCTGCTATTCTGTTCCTCTTTTATTGAGTTCCCTCAGTTCCTCTTCACTTTCCCTCCACGCCATTTTCCCTCTTCCCTTTCTCTTCCTTTCATTGTGAACCTTTTCTTCCTTCCCCTTCCCTTTCCTTTCTTCCTTCCACCATACTTTTTCCTTTTTCCCTATCTATTTCTCATTCCCCTTCCCTTCACCTCTTATCCTTTCCCTCATTCCTCTTTTCTATCCCCTCTTTCCTCTTTCATTTCCTCCTCTTCCCTTCGGCAGGTAAAGTTGACAGCAGCAAGCGTAAAAGCGCTGATCTCTTCCGCGCTTTCCGCCTCCAAGATGCTGAGCGCAGCAAGTAAAAGCAAGTAAAGCGCAGGATGCTTATTCTCTAAAGCTGCGTCCCCTCCCTTCTCCATCCCTCTCCCCTCTTCCCTCTCCCCTCTTTCCCCCTTCCCCTTCCCTCTCCCCTCTTCCTCTTCTACCACCGTAATCACCCAAACTTCTCTCGATATTAACCCACGAACTTTTATGGGCGCGCTGGCTGACCCCAAAGCCCACACGATCCCCAGGTACTCTCGCGCCCTCTCCTCGCTCTTCCCCGCGTCCGCGTTCCCGAATCCCGCCCACTCGGACTTTAAGACGACCCCGCACGGACCTTGCGGCCCCAACACGGAACTTCTGACACCCACATGGATCTTGCGACGCCCACGCGGATCTTGCGACGCCCACACGGATCTTGCGACACCCACGCGGATCTTGCGACGCCCACACGGACCTTGCGACGCCCACACGGATCTTCTGACGCCTACACGGACCTTCTGACGCCCACACGGACCTTCTGACGCCCACACGGACCTTCTGACGCCTACACGGACCTTCTGACGCCCACATGGAACTTCTGACGCCCACACGGACCTTCTGACGCCCACACGGACCTTCTGACGCCCACACGGAACTTCTAACGCCCACACGGACATTGCGACGCCTACACGGACCTTCTGACGCCCACACGGACCTTCTAACGACCACACAGATCTTAGGACGCCCACATGGAACTCTTAACGACCACACAGATCTTAGGACGCTCACACGGAACTTCCAAGACGCAAATGGATTTTATTACGATCCTACACGGACCTTCTGACGCCCACACGGACCTTCCGACACCCACACATCCATTCCCACGATTCTTCCCACGCCTACGCGCCCATTGATAATCTCTC
>NC_091551.1:10438829-10441329 GCF_042767895.1 Penaeus vannamei
TCCATATTCTCCCGCCTATCGATCCTCCTCCTCTCCGTGCCGATCGCCAGCTCTCGCGTCAGGCACCCGAGGGCCTCCTCCTCCTGCATGGGAGAGCCAGAGACATCGCCACGGCCCACATGCTGTCCTCTCCGTCATATGCGGGGGTCGTTGGGGAGGAGTTTTGTTTTCTGTGTTCTTTTCTCTCCTCTCTCGTCCTTTTCGTAAGCACTCGTCATGGTTTTAATTATCGCCTCTCTCTCTTTCTCTCCTTTCGTGTGAGGCAATCTGAACTTTGACCTTTATCAAAGAGTAACCGAAGGGTGAGTCATCCGCTGATCCCTCTCGTCGCATCTGCTTCCTTTATTTTCCGGGGAATTCCTGTCCGCTGCCTGTCCCCGCTCGCATGGCCGCGGGCTTTGTTGCAGCGGGAACAGGCCAGCCGCCTCGAGCCCCATTTCGGAATTTGGGCGGCGTCATGGGCGTCTCTTTGGGGGCTTCCGAGGCGGGGATTTTGCCTTTGTTTTCCCTCTTCCTCGGCCGACGGAGGATTCGCCGGGGTTTCCCCTCTCTTAAGATGAATCGAAATGGAAATCGAAAATCACCAGCTTATCTTTACCATATCTCAGTCTCTCGCATGACAGGCATTTTCCCTTGAATATGGCAGTGGTAAGCAAAAAGGAAAAAAAAAAAATCATAATTCCGAGTGATCAGTCGATACACCGGCGAAATGAAAGCGAGACCGAAGCCAATCAGTCTGTCGAGAGAGAGAGAAGTGCCACCTAATGGAGGACAAATTGCAAAGCGCTCGAGAGGCTTGTCGCTCCACGTAACAGATGAGATGCTTATCACAGGAGCGAAACCTCAAGGGAACCGACGTCGGGCGGGGAGCGTTGCATGACAAAGGGACAGACAGACACCGTGACCAGACGGAAAGAAAATAATAAAAAAAGACCACGTAAAAGGGGGATTCTGGGCCCGCCATGCACACAGACATACATACTGCAAAACACACACAGACGTATATACACACACACACACACACACACACGCAAGGACACCCAGGCGGCGCCAGCACAAACACTTTCAGGATATCCCAGTGTGGCGGAGCGAGAAGAACCGCAAACCATCGGCAAACGAGGCTGGTACTTACGTCGTTTGTTGTTTCCCTTGTTAGGCATGGCCTTAGGGGAGCACGAGGCACACACAGAAAACACTTTGGTGGTTTGTGGACGTCGAAGTAAGAGCAATGGTGAGAGAGGTGAAGTTTCCACGAGTCACTCTCACACTTGGCAGAGAAGCTGTGCGCGCGCGGTCTTCCTCGTTGGCGGGGGAGAGAGAGTGAGAGAGAGCGTAGGAAGGAGAGAGAGAGAGAGAGAGAGGGAGGCGGGGAGAGCGCGGCGGCGGAGAAGCGAAGAGAGAGAGAGGAAGAGAGAGAGAGAGAGAGAGAGAGAGAGAGAGAGAGAGAGAGAGAGAGAGAGAGAGAGAGAGAGAGAGAGAGAGAGAGAGAGAGAGAGAGAGAGAGGGAAAGGCTGCCGTAAGAGAGTAATACGTGGAAGAGAGCAGGAGAGTAGCGACGCACATGAGAGAAAAGAGAGAAAAGGATTCCAGACCGGGGTTAGGCTTAACTCGCCGAAGAGGAGACTTTCGGATAATCCTAAGAAGAGAAAGAAAAATCACACGTAACCAGATCCCCCCCCCCCTCAAAAAAAAAAAAAAAAATCAAATAACCCCCATCCTCTCCCTCCCCCCTCCAAAAAAAAAAAAAAAAAAAAATCACGGAGAGATAAGACCTGTCAAAACAAACGTTAGAAAAAAACAGAAAACAAAAAAAAACAAAGACAACACATTGGATTCCAAAAGCATTCTTCGGGCATCAGGCAGCGGGCGGGCGGGCGGACGGGCGGACAGCGGGCGGGGCGCGGCGTCGGGACAGGCGAAGGAGGCCCCGGAGCCCAACCGCCACCACCAGCGTGTATTATAGATTAAACTCCACCTCCCGGAGCGGTAAAAGAGCCGGCATCGAGCGTCCCCCTTTTCTCAGGTGTCTTCTGGGCGGCGGGGATGAGGAGGGGGGGGAGGTGGAGAGGGGGTGGGGGTGGTGGGGGAGGGGGAGGGAGGGGGAAGGATTGGCAGGGGCTCTGTCGATGTTTTTTTTTTATCATTCTCGTTTTGTTTGCTTTCTTTTATTATCTTTTTCTTTGTTTATCTCCTATCTATTTATTTTCTCTTTATTTTTTCGGATTCGCTTTGTTTTCTCATAATAATTTTTTCTCTTTATTTTATCTTTATTTATTTCTTCTTTCATAATTTATCTCCTCATTTTTATTTATCTCTTCATATCGTATTCTCTTTATTATCTCTATATGTATTAATTTCATGTTCTCTTTATTTCCTCTTTCGTTATTCCTATTCTCTTTAGTTTTTCTTTCTGTTGGTCTTCTTTTATTTGCTTTTCTTCATTGTTATTTCTCATTTTTCTCTACTTTGGGTTCTTTCTCCTTTTATCTTTCCGATGGCT
>NC_091551.1:10491329-10493829 GCF_042767895.1 Penaeus vannamei
GGCGAGGGGAGGAGGAAGGCAGACGGGGAGGAGGAAGGCAGACGGGGAGGAGGAAGGCGGACGGGGAGGAGGAGGCAGACGGGGAGGAGGAGGCGGACGGGAGGAGGAAGGCAGACGGGGAGGAGGAAGGCAGACGGGGAGGAGGAAGGCGGACGGGAGGACGAAGGCAGACGGGGAGGAGGAAGGCAGACGGGGAGGAGGAAGGCGGACGGGGAGGGAGGAGGCAGACGGGGGGAGGGAGGCAGACGGGGAGGAGGAAGGCAGACGGAGGAGGAAGGCAGACGGGGAGGAGGAAGGCAGACGGGGAGGAGGAAGGCGGACGGGGACGAAGGCAGACGGGGAGGAGGAAGGCAGACGGGGAGGAGGAAGGCAGACGGGAGGAGGAAGGCAGACGGGGAGGAGGAAGGCAGACGGGGAGGAGAAGGCAGACGGGGAGGAGGAAGGCAGACGGGGAGGAGGAAGGCGGACGGGGAGGAGGGAGGCAGACAGGGAGGAGGAAGGCAGACGGGGAGGAGGAAGGCAGACGGGGAGGAGGAAGGCAGACGGGGAGGAGGAAGGCGGACGGGGAGGAGGAAGGCAGACGGAGGAGGAAGGCAGACGGGAGGAGGAGGCGGACGGGGAGGAGGGAGGCAGACGGGGAGGAGGAAGGCAGACGGGGAGGAGGAGGCAGACAGGGAGGACGAAGGCAGACGGGGAGGAGGGAGGCAGACGGGGAGGAGGAAGGCAGACGGAGAGGAGGAAGGCAGACGGGGAGGAGGAAGGCGGACGGGGAGGACGAAGGCAGACGGGGAGGAGGAAGGCAGACGGGGAGGAGGAAGGCAGACGGGGAGGAGGAAGGCGGACGGGGAGGACGAAGGCAGACGGGGAGGGGGGAGGCAGACGGGGAGGAGGGGGGGAGAGGGGGAGGAGGGAGGCAGACGGGGAGGAGGAACAGGCGGGAGGAGGAAGGGGGACGGGGAGGACGAAGGCAGACGGGGAGGAGGGAGGCAGACGGGGAGGAGGGAGGCAGACGGGGAGGAGGGAGGCAGACGGGGAGGAGGAAGGCAGACGGGGAGGAGGGAGGCAGACGGGGAGGAGGAAGGCAGACGGGGAGGAGGGAGGCAGACGGGGAGGAGGGAGGCGGACGGGGAGGAGGGAGGCGGACGGGGAGGAGGGAGGCGGACGGGGAGGAGGGAGGCGGACGGGGAGGAGGGAGGCGGACGGGGAGGAGGGAGGCAGACGGGGAGGAGGAAGGCAGACGGGGAGGAGGAAGGCGGACGGGGAGGAGGAAGGCGGACGGGGAGGAGGAGGAGGCGGACGGGGAGGGAGGAAGGCGGACGGGGAGGAGGAAGGCAGACGGGGAGGAGGGAGGCAGACGGGGAGGAGGGAGGCGGACGGGGAGGAGGGAGGCGGACGGGGAGGAGGGAGGCGGACGGGAGGGAGGAGTGTGTCCGTAGGTATGACGCCAGACCCGGCTTATATTAGCGATCCGGCGTGTTATCTGAACGTCCTACTTAAGCTCCGATACTCAAGGATATGACCCTCCCACCCCCTCCCGGCTCGCTCCCGTACCCCTCCCCCCTCTCTCCCTTATCCTTCCCACTCTCCCTTATCCCACCCCTTCCCATTCTCCCTTTTCCCACTCTCCCTTATCCTTCCCATTCTCCCTTATCCCACCCCTTCTCACTCTCCCTTACCCCACCCCCTCCAATCTCCCTTATCCCATCCACTCCCACTCTCCCTTACTCCACCCCCTCCCACTCTCCCTTATCCCACCTTCTCCCTGTCCTCTCCCGTATCCTTTCCCCCTCTCTCCCTTATCCTTCCCACTCTCCCTTATCCCCTCCCACTCTCTTCCCACTCTCCCCTTATCTCACCCTCTCTCACTCTCCTTTATCTCACCCTCTCTCACTCTCCCTTTCCCCACCCCCTCCCACTCTCCCTTACCCCACCCCCTCCAATCTCCCGAATCCCCCCCCCCCCCCCCGCCTGCCCCACGCGCCCCCCCCCCGCCTATACACATAAACATCTACTGTACTTACGAACTCCCACATTGGAACACGAGGGGAGAGACGGGGAGAAGAGAGAGAGAAAGAGGGATTGGAGGAGAGAGAGAGAGAGAGAGAGAGAGAGAGAGAGAGAGAGAGAGAGAGAGAGAGAGAGAGAGAGAGAGAGAGAGAGAGAGAGAGAGAGAGGGGGATTGGAGGATAGAGAGAGGGATAGGATAGAGAGAGAGAGAGAAGAGGGGGAGAGGATGTGGGAATAGGAGAGAGAGGGAAAGAGTGAGGGTGAGGATAAGAGTGGTGAAAGAGCGATTATATAAGGAGAGAGAGGGAGAAGGAGAGACAGAGACAGGGATAGAGACAGGCAGATAAACAGACAAACACACAGACAGTCAGACAGACAGACAGTTAGGAGAGTCAGACAGTCAGACAGACAGACAGGACAGCCAGCGAACGAGAGAGAGAGAGAGAGAGAGAGAGAGAGAGAGAGAGAGAGAGAGAGAGAGAGAGAGAGAGAG
>NC_091551.1:10498829-10513829 GCF_042767895.1 Penaeus vannamei
CTACTAATATTATTGTTATTATTACTGTTGTTGTTTTGAATATATGTAACCATTCATCTTTTTCCACCCTTTTTCCACCTCTATCATCCTTCTCCTCTACGCCATGCACCTCTTTTAACCTCAATCTCTTCTCCACCCTTTTTCCACCTCTTTCATCCTTCTCCACTACGCCATGCACCTCTTTTAACCTCAATCTCTTCTCCACCCTTTTTCCACCTCTATCATCCTTCTCCTTTACGCCATGCACCTCTTTTAACCTCAATCTCTTCTCCACCCTTTTTCCACCTCTTTCATCCTTCTCCTCTACGCCATGCACCTCTTTTAACCTCAATCTCTTCTCCACCCTTTTTCCACCTCTTTCATCCTTCTCCTCTACGCCATGCACCTCGTTTAACCTCGATCTCTATCGTGTCTCTGCTGCGTCCCATTCACGCGAGGCTTTCCCTTGGTGTCGGAAAGCCTTCGTAATTAATGGCCAAGACGGATGGGGGTTCAGAAGGGGATTTCTTGAAGGGCAGATTAACGTGGTTCGTTTACCGATGGGACATATGCACGTGTGTGTGTGTTGGGGGGGTTGGGTGGGTTGGTTTGGGTGTGGTTCTATGTGTGTTGCTGGGTGGGGGGTTGTATGTGTGTGTGTGTGTGGGGTGGGTGGGTAGAAGGAGGGGTTGTGTGTGTGTGGCGGGGGGTATGTGTGTAAGAGGGGGGTGTTTGTGGGGAATTTGTGTGTGTGTGTGTGTGTGTGTGTGTGTTTGTGGATCTATTTATCTATCTTTATATGCATATTGACACGTACATACACTACTTAGAAATCCGATAAGTGATAAATATATTATGATTTATATCTTCTCCACGATGCCTGCCTTTAAATAAAGTGGGAGTGGGAGTGAGAGACGTCCCCCCCCCCGCCCTTTGACTCCATCCTCCCTTCTCCCTCGACTCCCTCCATCCCTTCACCTTAGACTTCCTCCTTCCCGCCCTAACTCCACTCTCGATTCCCTCCCTCCACCCTTGACTCCCTCTCTCCCTCCCTCCCTCCCTCCCTCCCACTCACTTCCCTCCCTGCCTCCCTCCACCCTTGACTCCTCCCTCTACTCCCTCTTTCCATCCATTCCTCCATCCCCCTCGACTCCCTTTCTCCCTCCACCCACTTGCTGCGTCGGAACACCTGTGGCCTCGTTCCCTCCGACGCGGAACCTGTGTAACACCTGTTGGATCCACACATACATTGGCGGGACGGGAAGGGTAGGGGGGGGGATGGGTAGGGGGAGGGATAGGTAAGCGGGTAAGGGGGTAAGGAATGAGGTCTTCGGTCTGTTCGTCTGGCTCTTTGTCTGTGTCTTTCTCTTTCTTTTTCTTTCTGTCTATTTGTCCGTTTCTCTTTCTCTCTATGTCTCTGTATGTATTTATTTCTCTCTCTCTCTCATTCTTTCTCTCTCTCTCTCTTTCTTTTCTTTCTCTCTTTCTCTTTCATTCTTTCTCTCCCTCTCTCTCTCTCTCTCTCTCTCTCTCTCTCTCTCTCTCTCTCTCTCTCTCTCTCTCTCTCTCTCTCTCTCTCTCCTTCTTCTCTTCTTTTATTGTTTCTCTCCCTCTCCGTCTCTTTCCCTCTCCCTTCCCCTCCCTCCCTCCCTCCCTCTCCTTCTCCCTCCCACTACCTCTCCCTCTCTCTGTCTACCCTCCCTCCTCCCTCTCTCTCTCTCTCACTCTCACTCTCTCTTTTCATTCTTCTGCCTCGCCTACACTATTCTGTGACTCAGAAAATGAACGAATAATTTTTTAAAGACATGTTGTAACTACAGTATCTGCTAACACGGGGATCAAAATGCATGAGCATTAAATTAATCCAACGATTTACCGATAAGAAAGAGAACATTATTACAAAAATTATCGAATACGTCATTGTCAATATCATTCATTTACGTTTACATGTTCTCATCGTCCTCTCTCTCTCTCTTTCTATTACTCTCTCTCTCTCCTCTCTCTCTCTCTCTCTCTCTCTCTCTCTCTCTCTCTCTCTCTCTCTCTCTCTCTCTCTCTCTCTCTCTCTCTCTCTCTCTCTCTCTCTCTCTCTCTCTCTCTCTCTCTCTCTCTCTCTCTCTCCCTCTCTCTTTCTCTCTCTCTCTCTCTCTCTCTCTCCTCTCCCTCGCTCTCTCCATCTCTCTCGCTCTCTCCATCTCTCTCGCTCTCTCCATCTCCCTCGCTCTCTCCATCTCTCTCGCTCTCTCCATCTCTCTCGCTCTCTCCATCTCTCTCGCTCTCTCCATCTCCCTCGCTCTCTCCGTCTCCCTCCCTCTCTCCATCTTCCTCTCTCTCCATCTCCCTCTCTCTCCGTCTTTCCCTCTCTCCTTCTCTCCCTCCCTCCCTCCCTCCCTCGTGACGTCACGAATGATGAACATGTGTGGAATTCGTTTTCTGTCAAGAGCCAGATACATCATGTTTCATCGGTATGACGTCACCGTTTTGTATTTAGTGCACGTGTAGTTATCTCACTCTTTCTCTCTCGCTTTTTTCACTCGTTCACTCTCCATCTCCGGCTCCCTCTCCCTCTCCTCCTCTCTATCTCTGCCCCTCTCTCTTTCCCTCCACCTCTCCCTCCCCTTCTCCCTCCCCTTCTCCCTCCCCCTCTTCATGTGTCTCAGATGATGGACTTAAACGAACCCTGTCGTTCTGTTTCCATGTGCTTCCTCCTCCTCTATCTCCTTCTCCTCTTTCTTCTGCTTCTTCTCATCCTCCACGTTTTCCTCATCTTCTTCTTCTCCTCCCCCTCCTCCTCTTCCTCCTCCCCCCCCCCCTCCTCTTCCTTCTCCTTTTCTAACTTTTCTCCTCTTCTTCCTCCTCCTTTTCTTCATCCTCCTCCTCCTTCCTTCTCTCCCCTTCGTGATTCGGATCCAACGGCACTTACTGAGAGGCATTAATTCCGCGTCACGTACCGGCATTCGCTAATTCTTCGCTGGCAGGATTAGATGCGATTCCTCCTCCTCTTCCCCCCTTCTGCTTCTCCTCCTCCTCCTCCTCCCCCCTCTCTACTTCTCCTCCCTCCTCCTCTTCCCCCTTCTCCTTCTCCTCCTCCTCCTCTTCCCCCTTCTCCTTCTCCTCCTCCCTCCTCCTCCCTCCTCCTCCTCCTCCCCCTCCTCTTCCCCCTTCTCCTCCTCCTCCTCCTCCTCTTCCCCCCTTCTTCCTCCTCCTTCCTCCTCCCCCCTTTCCACCTCCTCCTCCCCTCTCCTCCTCTTACTCCCCTTCTCCTCCTCCTCCTCCGCCCCCCTTCTCCTCCTCCTCCGCCCCCCTTCTCCTCCTCCTCCGCCCCCCTTCTCCTCCTCCTCCGCCCCCCCTTCTCCTCCTTCTTTCTTCTCCCTTCTCCTCCTCCCTCCTTCTTCTTCTCCTCCTCCTCCTCCTACTTCTTCTTTCTTCATCATCATCTTCTTCTTATTCTCCTTCTTCTTCTTCTTCTCCTCCTCCTCCTCCTTTCTCCTTCCTCCTCCCCCCTCCTCCTCCCCGTCCTCCTCCTCCTCCTCCTCCTGCTCCTCCTCCCTTTCTTCTCCTTCTTCTCCTCCGGTCGCTCTAACGTTGCCTGTAGAGGAGAGAGAGAGAGAGAGAGAGAGAGAGAGAGAGAGAGAGAGAGAGAGAGAGAGAGAGAGAGAGAGAGAGAGAGAGAGAGAGACAGAGAGAGAGAGAGAGAGAGAGGGGGAGGGAGGAAGGAAGGAGGAGAGAAGGGAGAGGGAAAGGGAGAGAAAGAGAGAGGTCTTCCTTGTTTATTTTTGAAGAAAAATAAAAGAAAGAAATAGAGAATTAATAAATGAAAGGAAAGAAAAATTAATGAATAAGGAAGAGAGAGAGGGAGTGGGAGAGACACAGACAGACAGACAGACAGACAGACAGACAGACAGACAGACAGACAGACAGACAGACAGACAGACAGACAGACAGACAGACAGACAGACACAGACAGACAGACAGAGTTAGGAAGTGACAGAAATACGGAAATAAGTTAGAGAGAAGGATGGACCCCCAACCCCACGTGCTGACTAGGGAGGGAATCGAGAGTGGAGGGAGGGAGGGAGAGAGTCGAAGGTGGGGGGAGGGAGGGAGTCGAGAGTGGAGGGAGGGAGGGAGGGAGAGAGAGAGTCGAAGGTGGGGGGAGGGAGGGAGTCGAGAGTGGAGGGAGGGAGAGAGAGAGTCGAAGGTGGGGGAGGGAGGGAGTCGAGAGTGGAGGGAGGGAGGGAGGGAGTCGAGAGTGGAGGGAGGGAGGGAGGGAGAGAGAGAGGGAGGGAGGGAGAGAGTCGAAGGTGGGGGAGGGAGGGAGGGAGAGAGAGAGTCGAAGGTGGGGGAGGGAGGGAGTCGAGAGTGCAGGGAGGGAGGGAGGGAGAGAGTCGAAGGTGGGGGAGGGAGGGAGTCGAGAATGGAGGGAGGGAGAGAGGGGAGTCGAAGGTGGGGGAGGGAGGGAGGGAGAGAGAGAGTCGAAGGTGGGGGAGGGAGGGAGTCGAGAGTGCAGGGAGGGAGGGAGGGAGAGAGTCGAAGGTGGGGGAGGGAGGGAGTCGGGGGTGTTAATTTATACTAGTAGACATGAAGTAAATGATGTGTTAGTGTTGTTTAAAAATGAAGTGTAGAAAGGAGGGGAACGTGTTAACATACGGGAATGTATGTGTTGACATGACGGAAGTGATATGTAGACGTGAGGTCAATGGAGTGTAAACTTCAGGGAATGAATGTAGATAGGCGGTGAAAGGGTCTCTTGACATGACATGACGGAAGGGAAGTATAGACATGAGCGAAAGGGGTATAGAAGTAAAGGAAGGGATATGTACACATAAGGGAAGATGCGTGTATACATGAAGTAGAAGTGTATACATGAGTTAAGAGATGTATGAACATGAAGGAAGAAATGTGTACATATGAGAATCCTTCATGTATGTGCCCTAGATTTGAGTGGCATTAACATTTGTACATTAAGGGCGATCGAAACGTCATTGGGGACGAATAAGCGGCATGATGTTGACACAAGAGTCAGGTGTACCGGGGGGGGGGGAGGCACATGGGAAGAAGGGGGAGACACATTCATGTAGAAGACACATGTGAGGAAGAAGGGAAAGACATCTACGAGAGCGTAGGGATATAAACTTCCATTAGGAGGAAATGTAGAGCTGTGTGGGAGAGGGAGAGAGGCACCTTAGAGGGAGAGGGAGACAAATACCTTAGAGGGAGAGATCATCACTCGGAGGTAGAGGGGAGTCAGAAATCTACCATCAGGTAGATTAAACACATTCCATGAACGTTGTAGGGAAGCAAAGCATAATTTTGATTTTTGTTCAGATTTGTTTTTGGTTCATGTTATTTCCTCGGATGACGTAGGTCGACCTGACGGAGCATGTTACCTGTCACTCTTCCCTGTCCCTCACGCCTTGTGTCGTCACTCACTGACCGGCTTGATTCTGTTGCAGGTGGCGTGTGCGCAGGCGCGCCCGCCATGGTTCCCGAGCCGCCCACGCTGCTGTCATGAGGATGTCTTGCAGTGGTTGGGTGTCGGGTGGGGCGGCGCCCCCCATGGTACTGGCGCCGCCCGACTCCCTCGCCTACCGCCGCTACCTCCGGTTCCTCCCCAGCCAGGAGGAGTCTGGAGGGAAGTTCCTGGCGCTGGAGGGCGCGGAGGGCTTGGGCCCGCAGGGGCGGCTCCTCGACCTAAGGCGGCAGGGGGAAGCGGGGTACGGGCACGAGGGAGTGCAATATCAGAACCCTAAAAATGGGAGCAGTGGGACGGCAGAGATAGAAGGCGGGAAGCTCGGTGATAAGGCAGCGGATGTCAGTGTGAGCTTTCGGGTTCAGCAGTACACAGCTATGCTTCGCGCCCGACACAGCGCGCAATACAACACACCGCTCCAGACGTCCCGCTCCTGCTCCAGCATTGTCTTTCGGAGTTCGCGTCGCAGCCTGTTCTCCCGGTCGGCCGAAGGGCACGAGGACAGCGGCAAGGACGGGGCCGACGAGTCCGGATGCGAGAGCTCGCGCAACGGCTCCGTGGACTCGGGCGAAGGGGAGGTCGCCTTCTCCTCGAGGTACCGCTCCTTCTCCCTGCCATGGCCCAGTGACCCGACGTGGCGCTGGTCGAGCGATCCCAACATAACCAGCATGGCCGGCGTCCAGTCTTCCGCCTTCGGGCCCGTCGGCGGCCGTCGGGCCAGCGACCAGCACAGCGCCTCCCTCGTGCGCCTCGACTCCGCCACCAGCGACGAGGGCTGCCCCCGCGACGGCTCCACGGGCCCCACGCCGCCGCCCTCGCCCGTGTTCCGTCTGTCTGCGGCGAACCACCTCATGGGACTCATCACGCCCTTCAAGTCCCTCTCCCCCGCCTCCTCCATGGGCTCGCACCTGGGCTCGGTGGAGGACCTGCCGCTCATGCGCTCCAGGTCGCTGGGCCACGTCCCTGACCACTGGTCGCGCTCGCACTCGGCGGACAGCGCCGTCGAGGTGGAGGAGGAGTCGGTCATTGTCTCGCCCGCCCTCTCGCCCGCCGTGCCTCCTGCTGGCGCGTCCGAGGCGTTGTCGGATTACTTGGCGGGCGCCGAGCAGGTCAACGGCGGGCCGGAGGCGGGGGCGAGCGGCACCTGCGACGCCTGCAGCGACGAGAGGAAGCTCTCCGCGGCGGAGAGCGGTCAGTGCAGTGGCGGCAGGTGCCCCGCGGACGAGCCTTGCGTGCCCAATGGTGATATAGTGTTTGGTGAGAGTGATGGTGAAAGTCACGCTTTTTGTGATTGTAATGAAAATTGTGAGAAAGACGTGAGCGTTGTGCGGGAGAGCGTCGACGATTGCTTGAGAACAGTGGAGCTGCGGAAGAAGTTGAGTCAGAGTGGGAATCGTCGCGAGCGCCGGCACGGGGGCGTGAACGGCGAGGTGCTGTTCCGTCACGCCCGCGCCTGCGGCGTCGTGCAGGGCCCCGAGGACCGGGAGGCGGCGGCCAAGAAGGTGCTGCGGACGCCGTCCGTGGTGATCAGCGACCACAGCGGCGACACCATCAGCCTCACCGTCGCCCTGGCCTCCAGCGACTTCTCCATCGACCAGCTGGGGAAGATGGAGAAGCTGCAGGAGTCGGCGAGCCCGACGCTGTCGGCGGGCGACGACGCCTCCCGGAAGGTGTCCAGCTGCTCCTCGTGCTCAAGCGTCAGCACCGTAGACATGACCACGCCCCTCACCACCATTAGCCTCGACAGCCTTATCGAGGTGCCCAACCGACGCATCTCCGACTGCTCCACGTGCAGCAACGTCACGGCCTCCGAGGACGAGGTGGAGCACGAGCTGTCAAGGCCTCCGCCCCCGAGAAAGGTAAGCCTCGATCTCGTCTGCAGTTCTGTCTCCGTCTTGGGCCGCGGTGTCCTTGCGGCGTCCTCCCGCGGTGCCCCCGCGCCCTGGCACTCGGCCGGGCGAGGCGAAAGGGCGCCGCGAGTGGAAGGACTTTTTATGGTCACTTTACAATGCTGCGTCTTTACGTAGGCCGAGCTGATTCTGTGAAACGATCGTGAAGATAAGTCTGCTTACGAATATAATGAACTTTTCTATTCGCAAGTGAAGGTTTAAAACGATGAACGTGAACTCACCTTTCTCGTTACTCTTACGGCCAAAGGGGATGAATGAAAAATCCGTTTTATGGTTTGGGTATTTGGTATTTCTTTCACTTTTTTACACCGTGATCGCAAGTGCTCTTTCTGTAAAGGAATAGCGCATTTTATTATTTTTTTTTATACTATTTTTTATACTATTTTTTTTATACTATTTTTTTTTTTTTAACTATTAGTTATATTTTAGTTTTAGTGTTATTTTTATACTTTAGTTTTAGTGTTATTTTTAAATTTTAGTTTAATTATCAGTTATTGTTATTTTTATTATTATATAATTCTTAGACTTGTAACGTCCCTTCGTCGATTATCAAGCGAAGGGCAGAATTGCGCAGCGGAGGCCCACAATCTGCCCCAAGAGCTCTCCTTATCAAGCAGTGTCGTCGCCGCGTGTCCTTCGGCAGCACGGCGATGTTCGCAGTAGTCCTTCGCTCCTTCGTGGTGTTTTTTCCTCCACGTGAAGTTTTGTTAAGTAATGGATGTCATTGATGTCTGGGAATCTGACCTTGACTCCCAGGATGGCGGGGGTCGAGAGGTGGGGGTTTGGGGGGGAGGGGGCGTCTGCTTTCTTTCGTGCACGTAAATATATACCCATACGTACATGGTGCACACATAATTGCGTACATACACACAGCGACACACGTTTCTCTCTCTCTCGCTCTCTTTCTCTTTCTTTCTTTCTTTCTCACCTCCTCTCCCTCTTCCTCTCTCTCTCTCTCTCTCTCTCTCTCTCTCTCTCTCTCTCTCTCTCTCTCTCTCTCTCTCTCTCTCTCTCTCTCTCTCTCTCTCCCTCCCTCTCCCTCTCCCTCTCCCTCTCTCTCTCCATCACTCATGTGTACACTCTCTCACTCTCACTCTCACTTTTGCTCTCACTCACACTCACCCTCACATCCATGACCCCCCCCCCCCTTCCTCTGACCTGGCCCTGAACCCTTTCCAAAATTAGCATAGTCGCTCATCTTCACCCTGTACCTACTACATCATTTCGCCGAAGTGTCATTCTTGCACGTCGCCCGGGTAGTGTGATGTGACGGCGCGCTGTGACATCACTTGCTGGAGATTTGATATAAAGAACGAAATTTAGATAGGAAGAGGTTGGGGGTGGTAGAGTCACATGCTGAAGATAGTATTAAAAGAACGAAATTTAGATAGAAGGAAGGGGGACGGAATGTCTTGCCGAAGAATAAAAAACGAAATTAAGATAGAAGGAAGGGGGACAGAATCACTTGCTGAAGAAGAAAAAAAAACAACGAAATTTAGATAGAAGGAAGGGGGGACAGAAACACTTGCTGGAGAAGAAGAAAAAACGAAATTAGGATAAAAAGATAGGGAACAAAATCGAAAGATAGAAAGAGGGGAGACAGAATCACTTGCTGAAGATTTAATAAAAAGAACGAAATTTAGATAGAAAGAGAAGAAAAAAAGAAGACTAAATTAAGAAAAAAGAAGAAAAAGAGACTAAATGAAGATCAAAAGAAAGAAGGAAAGAAAATCACCTTGCTGGAGAAAAAAAAACAATATATCAAAATAGAAAGAAAGAATTAAAGAAAATAGTTTGCTGAAGAAGAAAAACAAACAAACGAATAAACATAATTACGATAAAAAGAAAGAAGGAAAAGAAAGGTACTTGTTGAAGAAAAAAAAACAAAGATAGACAAAGAAAAAATCTGATGAGAGAGGGAGAGCAAGATTGTGACGCAGTTGAGAGTTTCCGTGAGGTTTTCTTGCTGAGGGAGGAGAGGGTGAGGGAGGAAGGAGAGGGTGAGGGTGAGGGTGAGGGAGTGAGAGGGAGGAGAGGGGGTGTGGGTGAGGGAGAGGAAGGAAAGAGAAAGGGAGATGTAGAGGAAGGAAGGAAGGAGAAGAGAGATGTAGAGGAGAGGAAGAGAAAAGAAAGAGAGAGATCAGAGAAATCGTGAAGGTGGAAGAGAGAGAGAGAGAGAGGAAGGAAGGAGACAGACAGACAAATGCGGAGTGGAAATAAGGCAGCGGAGGGGGGGGGGGGCGAGAAGGCCCGAGCGTCGAGGGAGAACGAAGCAGGGCGGCCGGGCTAACCTTGCTGCTTGTGCGAGAAAGCGGCGGCTGAATTCGGGCTAATGAGTTTTGCTGGCCGCGTCGAGGGGCTGTTGCGCCACCCACGGCCGCCGCCACCGCCGCCGCCGCCGCCGCCGCCGCCGCTACTGCCGCTACCGCCACCTTCTTCTACTTCTTCTACTTCTTCTACTTCTTCTATGCCCGCCGCCGCCATCTTCTGCTTCCGCTTCTTTTTCTTATTCTACGCCCGCCGCTACAGCCTTCTGCGCCCACCTCTTCTTCTTCTTCTTCTTCTTCTTCTTCTGCCTCTTCTTCTTCTACGCCCGCCGCCGCCACCTTATGCTTCTGCCTCTTCTTCTTCTTCTTCTTCTTCTTCTTCTTCTTCTTCTTCTTCTTCTTCTTCTTCTTCTTCTTCTTCTTCTTCTTCTTCTTCTTCTACGCCCGCCCCCGCCACCTTATGCTTCTGCCTCTTATTATTATTATTATTATTATTATTATTATTATTATTATTATTATTATTATTATTATTATTATTATTATTATTATTATTATTATTATTATTATTCTCCTTCTTCCTCTTCTTCCTCTTCTTCAGCGCCCATCTCTCCTTCTACGCCGCGACGTCCTCCGTGATCGCTGCGTCGCACCTCCTCCCTCGCGGCCTTCTTGGGGGGTGGGGGGGGAATTCTCAGTATCTTTCGGTTCTTCGTGTTGCTGCTGTTTTTTGTCTGCATGTTCTCGTCTCCCCCATCCTTCTCTTTCTGTCTCTATCCCCTCTTCTATTTCCTCCTTCTTCTTTTTCTTCTTTTCCTTCTCCTACTTTTTCTTCGTCTTCTCCTACTCCTTGTCCTCCACCTCCTTCTCCACCTATCTTTCTTCTCCTCCTGCCCCTTCCTCCTCCACCCTTTTCCTTTTCCTTTACTTCCCCTTTGCTCTTTCCCCTTCCTCCACCCTCATCTTCGCGCTCCCTTGCCCCCCTCCTCCTTCCTCTTTCTCTATTTCCTCTTTCACCTTCTCCCCTCCTCCTTCCCCTCCATATCACTCCCTTCTTTCACCCTCCTCCCCCTCCTTTTTCTTACCTCTTCTCTTCCCCTCCCCCTTCCTTCCTCCTTTCCCTCCTTCCCCTCCTCCACAGTCTCCTCTTCCCCTCCCCCCTTCCTTCTCTTCCCTCCCCCCTTCCTTCTCTTCCCTCCCCCCACCTTCTCTATCCCCTTTTGACCTCTTCCCCCCCTCCTCCTCCCCCCCCCCTCCAACCTTCTCTTCTGTCAGCACGACCAACCCGGCAACAAAACGGCGACGCCTTCACGTGTCTTTCTCCAACACCAGCACGTGTCCTCCAGTGCCAACACGTGTCTTTCTCCAACACCAGCACGTGTCCTCCAATGCCAACACGTGTCTTTCTCCAACACCAGCACATGTCCTCCAATGCCAACACGTGTCCTCCAACACCAACACATATCCTCTAGTGCCAACACGTGTCTTTCCCCAATACCAGCACATGTCCTCCAATGCCAACACGTGTCCTCCAACACCAACACATATCCTCTAGTGCCAACACGTGTCTTTCCCCAACACCAGTACGTGTCCTCCAATGTCAACACATGTCTTTCTCCAACACCAGCACGTGTCCTTCTCCAACACCAACACGTGTCCTTCTCCAACACCAACACGTGTCCTTCTCCAACACCATCACGTATCCTCCAGTGCCAACACGTGTTTTTCTCCAACACCAACACGTGTCCTTCTCCAACACCAGCACGTGTCCTCCAATGCCAACACGTGTCTCTCTCCAACACCAGCACGTGTCCTTCTCCAACACCAACACGTGTCCTCCAATACCAACACGTATCCTCTAGTGCCAACACGTGTTTTTCTCCAACACCAACACGTGTCCTTCTCCAACACCAACACGTGTCCTCCAATGCCAACACGTGTCCTCCAACACCAGCACGTATCCTCTAGTGCCAACACGTGTTTTTCTCCAACACCAACACGTGTCCTTCTCCAACAGGAGCAGTCGCGTTTATGAAAACAAATCGTCAAATATCTCACAAACCCACAAAAAATGTCTTTGTTTGTGTTGTTTATGTTTTGTTCGCATTTTATTTGTTTGTGAGATGAAGTCCGTTGATGTTTTCTTGAAGATGGTCGTGATAGCGGTAAAAGAGAGAGAGAGAGAGAGAGAGAGAGAGAGAGAGAGAGAGAGAGAGAGAGAGAGAGAGAGAGAGAGAGAGAGAGAGAGAGAGAGAGACGAGAGAGACGAGAGAGACGAGAGAGAGAGAGAGATGGAAAATATGATAATGATAAGGAAGACATGATAATGGAGATAATGATAATGATGATAAGATAATGATTATGGCAATTAAGATATGATTATTATAAGGGAGATACTGAAGATACTGATAAGGAAGTATGCTATTGATAAAAATTATGATGATAACGATTACTATTAAGGTGAAAACGATAATAGCGATAATGATAACGATGATGAAAATTTGTAAGACGATAACGATGATAATGATAAAGATAACAGCAATGTGGATAAGCAAAATGATTACGATAAAAAGGCCAATTGCGCTAGAATGTCGAGCAGGCGAAACGAATGGTTAAAGCGAGCAGGTTTAAGGGTCACTTGCAACTTGCAGGTGAAACGAGCTTATTAAAACAGGCAGGTGAAACTTGCGGGTGATACGAGCTACTAAAACGAACAGATGAATCTTGCAGGTGGAACGTGCTGTTAAAACGAGCAAGTGAAACGCAAAACGCACAGGTGAAACAAGTAGATGAAGCGAGCAGTTGAAACAAGAAGATGAATCGAGCAGGTGAAACAAGTAGATGAAGCGAGCAGGTGAAACATGTAGATGACACGAGCAGGTGAAACAAGTAGATGAAGCGAGCAGGTGAAACAAGTAGATGAAGCGAGCAGGTGAAACAAGTAGATGAAGCGAGCAGGTGAAACAAGTAGATGAAGCGAGCAGGTGAAACAAGTAGATGAAGCGAGCAGGTGAAACAAGTAGATGAAGCGAGCAGGTGAAACACGTAGATGGAGCGAGCAGGTGAAGAGCAGGTGAAACAAGTAGATGAAGCGAGCAGGTGAAACAAGTAGATGAAGCGAGCATGTGAAACATGTAGATGAAGCGAGCAGGTGAAACAAGTAGATGAAGCGAGTAGGTGAAGAGCAGGTGAAACAAATAGATGAAGCGAGCAGGTGAAACAAGTAGATGAAGCGAGCAGGTGAAGAGCAGGTGAAACAAGCAGATGAAGCGAGCAGTTGGGGAAAAAAATGTCGCGTGCTCACCTCCCTCACCTATCTTGTGTTACCATGGCGGGCGGGTGGTCAGCCTGCACTCGGGGTTCCGGTGCAATTAGTTGGGCGGGGGAGGGGAGGGGGTTGTCATTTGGGTGGTTTTACTCTGTCTCGATTTCGATTTGTATTTGTAGATAGAGGGAGGGGGAGAGGGAGAGGGGGGGAGAGGGTGGGGAAGAGGGAGAGAGAAGGGGAGAGGGGGGGGGGGAAGAGGGAGAGGGAAGGGGAGAGGGAGAGGGTGGGGAAGAGGGAGAGAGAAGGGGTGAAAGTAGGGAAGAGGGAGAGGGAGAGGGAGAGGGAGAGGGAAGGGGAGAGGGAGAGGGTGAGGGAGAGGGAAGGGGAGAGGGTGGGGGTGAGACAGAGAGAAAGAAGGAGACGGGAGAGGGAAGGGGAAGGTAGGGAGAGAGTTAATGGGAGTGGAAGGAGAGAGATATTGAAAAAAAAACATGCATCATTTTTTTTCTCCAGGATAGTCATGCCACTCCCTTTCTTTCCATCCTATGTATCAGTTTATTATTTTTTGTGCAAGTGCGTGCGTGGCTGTGTTGACGCGTCGTGATGGACACCCTCCCTCTCACCCCCTCCTCCCTCTCCCCCTCTCCCCCTCTCACCCCCTCCTCCCCACCCCCTCCCCCTCCCCCGCATCATGCATTTCCATAAACTAACAATAGGACGCGCACTATATTGCAAAGGTCACTGTATGTCGTTAATGTGCAATGCGGGTTTGTGCGTGTGTGTGTGTGTGTGGCCGGCATACCAGGTATTGTGTGTCTGTGTGTTTTTTTTTCGGGCAGCTTTTTGGTACGAATTTTTGTGATGGAAAAGAAGAAAAAAGAGAAACGAGGAAGAGGGAAAACATAGAATTACGGATAGATGAATTAAATGGAAAAAAAATTATGTATTGTGTTGATTTTTGTTGTTCTTTTTTGTTCAGGATTGATTTCATGTTTGGCGTGATTTTTTAAACCTGACAAGAAAAAGGTGAAAATCAAATTACGGATAAATTATTGCAATGAAAATTTTATTTAGTGTTTATTTTTATTTATTTATTTATTTATTATTTGTTTTGAAAGACTGATATAAGTTACGGATGAATTATTGCAATAAAATCAATAAAAGTTTTTTGTTTAGATGCTTGTTTATTTTATTTTATTTTATTTATTATTTGTTTTGAAAGACTGATATAAGTTACGGATAAATTATTGCAATAGAATCAATAAAAGTTTTTGGTTTAGATGCGTGTTTATTTTTATTTATTTATTTATTTATCATTTGTTTTGAAAGACTGATACAAGTTTGGCGTGATTTCCGAAACGAAACGAGCTGAAAAACCGAAAACCAAAAGTCTGCTTGGACGAGCGCATAATTCGACCGACAAATGATAGATGGCGTGCTTGCTTGCGTCACTCTGAATGCAAATATAATAAGTTGCATTGATCTGAGACATTTTCTTTTTTATCGAACTCTCGCGGGCGGAAGCTCCAGTGACGTAAGAGGGCGGGAAACAGCGTCAGGCGCCCGATAAGGATTAGTAATGACGTCACGGGCTGGAGGTGACAAAGGGCAAGAGGGAAGTTGGCGTCGAATGCGTGCGTGTGTTTGGTTATCTTGTCATTCATGTATGTATATATATGTATATGTTTATATATACATATATATATATATATATATATATATATATATATATATGTATGTATGTATGTATGTATGTATGTATGTATGTATGTATGTATGATATATGTATGTATGTATGATGTATGTATGTATGTATGTATGTATGTATATATATGTATGTATATATATATGTATGCATATATATATGTATGCATATATATATGTATGTATATATATATATATATATATATATATATATATATATATGTATATATATATATATGTATATATATATATATATATATATATGTATATATATATGTATATATATACATATATATATATATATATATATATATGTATATATGTATATATGTACATATATATATATATATATATATATATATATATATATATATATATATATATAGACACACACACACACAC
>NC_091551.1:10518829-10523829 GCF_042767895.1 Penaeus vannamei
TCCGTTCAACGTTTGTCACATGTTTAAATCCATTCAACGTTTGTCACATGTTTAAATCCATTCAACGTTTGTCACATGTTTAAATCCATTCAACGTTTGTCACATGTTTAAATCCATTCAACGCTTGTCACATGTTTAAATCCATTCAACGTTTGTCACATGTTTAAATCCGTTCAACGTTTGTCACATGTTTAAATCCATTCAATGTCATGGTTCTTGACGGTTATCAGTGATTTATACCATGTATGTGTGGAATTTGGTCTTGAAATGTTACTCATGAAATTTATCTCGTAAGGCGGTCGTTTTTGTTCCCGCCAACATTTGACACGCCTACGCTTGACACCGCCCATCTCTTGACACCGCCCACCCCTTGACACTCGCCCACCCCTTGAAACAGCCCTCTCTTGACACCACCCACCTTATGACACCGCCCACCCCTTGACACTCGCCCACTCCATGACACTCGCCCACCCCTTGAAACAGCCCTCTCTTGACACCACCCACCTTATGACACCGCCTACCCCCTGACACCGCCCATCTTTTGACACTCGCCCATCCCTTGACACCGCCCACCCTATGACACCGCCTACCCCCTGACACCGCCCACTCCATGACACTCGCCCACTCCATGACACTCGCCCACCCTATGACACCGCCCACCCTATGACACCGCCCGCCCCTTGGCCCTGCTATCAATCTCTCAATGTTTTATTTCCTTACGCTTTCTTATGTCTGTTCTCGACATTATCATCCCGGATAGAGTGAAAATAAAAGGTATAAACAGTGCGAGTTTATTTAAGATGGTACGATAATTTCGAAATCCCGTTGGTCTTTGCTCTCGGCTCTTGTTTACTTTCACGATCGTCGTTAACGAAGCTAATTTAAGATTCGGGAAAATTCGGAAACTTTGTCTTATCGTTTGGCGATCCTGTGTTGTGTTGGGATTTTTTTTTTTTTTTTTTTTTTTTTTTTTTTTTTTTTTTTTTTGAAATGTGATATAGTGTTTTGTTATTCTCCATCATCGTCTCAGTCTTAGTTCCATATGTCTCTCTCTCACTCACTTTTCCTTTCTTTCTTCATTTCTCTCTCTCTCTCTCTCTCTCTCTCTCTCTCTCTCTCCCTCCCTCCCTCCGTTCCGCTTCGGTGTAGTGGGGTTCGAGTGCCTCTCCTCCTCCTCTTCCCCCTCTCTCTTCTTTTTCCTCCATTCTCCTCTCCTTCCCCTTCTCCTCCTTTTCTTTCCCCCTCCCCTCCCATTCCCTCCCCTATCGTCTCTTTTCCTCTCCTTCCCCTTCTCCTCTTCCTTTTATTTCTCCCCTTTCCTCCCCTCCCCTTCCCTTGCCTGTCCTCCATTCTCCTCCCCTTCCCCTTCTCCTCTCTTTCTCTCTCCCCTCCCCTCCCATCTCCTTCCTTGTCCTCCATGCTCCTCCTTTTTTTCTCCCCTTCCCTGTCCTCCATTCTACTCCCCTTCCCCTTTTCCTCCTCCCTTTCTCTCTCCCCTTCCCCCCTGTCCTCCATTCTCCTCTCCATCCCCTTCTCCTCCTCCCTTTCTCTCTCCCTTCCCCTTCTCCTCCTTTTCTTCTCCCCTCCCCCTCCCCTCCCCTCCCCTCCCCTCCCCTCCCCTCCCCTCCCCTCCCCTCCCCTCCCCTCCCCTCCCCTCCCCTCCCCTCCCCTCCCCTCCCCTCCCCTCCCCTCCCCTCCCCTCCCGCTTCTAGACCTCAATCCCCGCCTCTTGCGACATGCTGGCGGTTCAGGAGGGGAGATGGAGGCAAAGTATGTGTTCATGTTTGTGTTTATTCCTGTTTGTTCTTTCGTGTATTGTGTGTGTGCATTCTTATTCATCGTTTTATTTTGTATGTATTTTGTAATGCCTTTTGTTCCTATTTCTTATCGTTGTTATTTATCGGATGATTCCTTAATCTCTTTTCTTATACTTTTTTGTTTGTTTACACCCTTGTAACATATTATTTTTTAATGCAGGTTTAAAGGAATTCGTTCATCAATTTATAGGTAAATGATTTAACGAAGATTATGACGTATGTTATATACAGCGAATACTTAAAGATTAAAAAAAAAAAAAAAAACTATATTGAACGTACTTGAACGGGTATTAATATGCAAATTCGGTGCATGGAAAAATAAACAAGCGAGATTCGAATAACAGAGTCCCAGGCACGGTTCCCAATTTGAAACGGGGAAGAACCTTTTAAGGCAAGAGGCTTCCGGAGGGAGGTTCTAAAGGTTCAAGGATGTGAAGATTCAAAATTTGAAGGTTCTTTTTTTAGGCTTCTGATTGGGTTTCTAAGGTTCTAAAGGTTCAAAGATGTGAAGAATCAAAATTTGAAGGTTCTTTTTTTTAGGCTTCTGATTGGGTTTCTAAGGTTCTGAAGGTTCAAAGGTGTGATGATTCTAAATTTAAAGGCCCTTAATGTTCTAAGATTCTCATGTTCTTTTATTCTAAGATTGTTATTTACCGAGGTTCAGAGGCTCGAATTTGCAGAAGGTTCAAAGTTGCTTGATTTCTCACCTTTGTTCTTTGACGTTTTAAAGTATTTAAGGCATTTAAGGTGTCTAAGGTTCACGCCGTGAGTTTGACCGCTGGCGTGGGGCGGAAGTGGGTGCGGTACCAAGGTTAGGCAGAAGTCTAGCTGGCCTCTGAACTGACTTGGTAACACTGAACCATTTTTTTAATCTCTGTTAATTGATAGTGGACAGATTTCTTGTCTTCGATCTTTGCATTAAGTAGCTTCTTCACGCGAATAAAAATCTTGGATATTGACTTGTTAACAATTAACTTCTTAATTTTACTCACTAAAACTGACTCCTTAACTTCCAAACTGACCTCTTAACTCCCCAACTCTCTTCTCAACTCCCTAAGAAACTTCTAAACTTCCAACCTCTTAAGATAAACCCCAAAAACTTCCTCCTTACCTTCCAAACTGACCTCTTAACTCCCCAATTCTCTTCACAACCTCCCATCAAACTTCTGAACCTCCAATCTCTTAAGATAAACTCCAAAAAATTACTCTTGAACTTCCAAATAGTCTCCTTAACTTCCAAAAGTCTCCTTACCTTACAGGCTGATCTCTTAACTCCCCAACTCTCTTCCCAACTTCCCATCCAACTTCTGAACCTCCAACCTCTTAAGATGAACCCCAAACTACGAGGTCCTTTGCGGCGAGTCCCCATCAGAGCGAGTGGGCGAGGTTCCTGCCGGTGGTCGTGGGCGTCAGGGCGGATATGGGCGTGGCTGCTGGCGTTACTCTTCTTGGTTGGTTTTCTGTAGGTTTTCGGTAATTGTTCGTCGGTTGTAGGGTTGTAGGGTTGTCGTGTGGATTGTTTTTTTTTTAAGGGTGGTTGTAGTTTAAATCGGCTGTTGTTGTTATTCTTGGTTGGTTTTCTGTAGGTTTTCTGTAATTGTTCGTCGGTTGTAGGGTTGTAGGGTCGTAGTGTGGATTGTTTTTTTTAATGGTGGTTGTAGTTTAAATCGGCTGTTGTTATTCTTCTTGGTTTGTTTTCTGTAGGTTTTCTGTATTTTTTCGTCGGTTGTAGGGTTGTAGTGTGGATTTATTTTTTTAAAGGGTGGTTGTAGTTTAAACCGGCTGTTGTAGAGTTGTGTTGCAGATTTAACTGGCTTGTTTTTTTTTAAGGATGGTTGTACTTTAAAGCACTGGTTGTTATCTTTCTTGGCTGACTTAAGTAGGTTTTCTGTAATCGTTCGTCGGTTGTAGGGTTGTAGTGTGGATTTTTTTAAGGGTGGTTGTAGTTTAAACCGGCTTTTGTTATTTTTCTGTAATGGCTCGCCACGTAGATTTGGTTGTAGGGTTGTAGTGTAGATTGGATTGGCTTGTGTTGATGGTAGAGTTGTGCTGTAGATTTAACTGGCTTGTTTGTTGTTATTTTTCTTAGCGTTCTGTAATTGTTTGTCGGGTAGATTTGGTTGTAGGGTTGTAGTGTGGATTGCTTTCCTTTTTTTTAAAGGTGGTTGTTGTTTAAAGCGGTGATTGTTGTCATTTTCTTCTTTTTTTTTATGTAGGTTGTAGAGTGGATTGAATTTTTATTTTCTTTGAGGCTGGATTGAATTTATTTTTTTAAAGGTTGGTTGTAGTTAAAGTGGTTGTTTCCATGGTAATAACCAAGTAAAATGAACGTATGATAGTAATGGTAATAACGATACTGATGGTGATTATGTGAATAATGATGATGGTGATTATGATGACGACGAAGACGGTGATTATAATAATACTGATAATTAATGATGATAATTATAATAACAGTCCCAATGATGATACTAAAAACAACAACAATTCATAACCTATAATTACGAATAAAAACGCCCTTATTCACAAAAAAAAAAAAAATCAAACACGCCCAGAGGTCATGACCCCACCTCGTCACGCCCGCGCCTTCAGACCAAGGAGCCGGCAGAGGGGAGAGGTGAAGGGGGAGGGGGGAGGGGGAGAGGGGGAGGTTGACGGCTCGGTGGAATGGCGGAACGGATATGATTCGGGTGCGGGGAGGGTGGTGAGAATTATGATGATGATGATGGTGGTGGTGATGGTGATGACCACCTCTCTCTCTCTCTCTCTCTGTCTGTCTGTCTCTCTCTCTGTCTCTGTCTCTCTCCCCCCCCCTCTCTCTCTCTCTCTCTCTCTCTCTCTCTCTCTCTCTCTAATAACGATTAATATGATAGCAATGATAATAATTGGAATTATGATTATATAATGATAATGGATAAGAACAAAGATGACATAGCAATGATAACAACTGGAATTATGATTATATAACGATACTGATAAGAACGAAGATGACACTACTATTACAAGACTAACAACAACAAAACGATTCTCAGTTTGGTGATAATATTAATAAAAGTGATCCACGATGAATCAGTGATATGAAGCGCCGGGTATTTCGACCCCGAGGTCACGCTCCTTAGAGAATCACATTTATCACACGTCTTAATTGGCTCGGGTTTATCGGGGATTGGCTGGTGATAAACA
>NC_091551.1:10533829-10538829 GCF_042767895.1 Penaeus vannamei
GGGGGAGGAGGGGGGGGCTGTGTGTATGCGGGGGGAGGAGGGGGGGGGCTATGTGTGTGTGGGGGGGGGGGAGATGTTTGCCGTTTGCGTTTGTTTGTTTGTATATTTTCTGCATAATGGAAGTGTAGTGGGCTTAGACGTTCCAAAAAGATGGCGTTTCAATAGTCCCATTTGTTTCCGATTTTTTTTTTACGAGGCATTGGATTTTCTTTTCATTAATCATTTCACTCATGATAATATCGCAGAGCCCTAATAGCAAAAGAATAAATAGAATCCAAAAGCCCAACGCAGCTGATCCAAGCTATGATTATGCAGCTCGAACTATTGCAGGAGCGCCACATAGATTCCTACGAGGCCCCAATCCACGCACCCAGCTGAAGCCTCCGGGCCAAAGAAGCCACCTAATATAAACAAACCTCTTATCTCTCCTCCTCTCCCCTCCTCCTCCGGCCTCTCCCCCGCCTCTCTCTCCCTCTCCCCGGGCCGAAACCGCCCCCGCGAACCTCTCTCCCTCTCTCTCCCCCGGGCCGAACCTCCCCCCCCCTCTCTCCCTATCCCCCGACCGAAGAAGTTGGCCCTCTCCCCCTCTCCTCCGACCAACCCACCCCCCTCTCTATCTCCCCCTCCGAACCCCCTCTCTCACCCGACCGGAGCCCCCCCCCCCTCCCCCTCCCCCTCTCACAGGACGCAGCGCCCAGGTGTGGCAGACGACCCTCGGCTGTTATCGGCGCCTCAGCTTGCTCCTTATCTCTCGCATCCGCCGCGCCGACGTCACCGCGCCTGTGACGTCAGAGGTTTCGCCGCCGCGCTTCCTCGTCGGTCTCGGACGTCGGGGCTTTCGGTCGCCGTCTCGTTACCGGGGAAGGAAGAGGGAGGAGGGGGAGGTGGAGATGGAGGTGGAGGTGGAGGTGGAGGTGGGGGTGGGGGTGGAGGTGGAGGTGGAGGTGGAGGTGGAGGGGGGGAGGTGGAGGTGGAGGGGGGGAGGTGGAGGTGGAGGGGGAGGTGGAGGTGGAGGGGGAGATGGTGGAGGTGGAGGAGAAAGAGGAAATGGAGGAGAAGAAAGATGTAAGAAGGAAGAGGAGGAGGAGGAGGAATAAGAAGACGAAGGAATAAGGGCAGGGTAAAGGGGAGGGAATTAGTGTCCAGCAGAAGGCAAAAAAGGGGATTCGTGTATCAGAAAGCAGATGGATTAGGGAAGGCTACAGAAGGAAGTAGTTAGGGAAAGCAGCAGAAGGGAGGGATTAAGGAAGGCTACAGAAGGGAGGGATTAGGGGAGGCAACAGAAGGAAGTGGTTAGGGAAGGCAGCAGAAAGGAGGGATTAGGGGAAGCAACGAAAGTGAGGGACTAAGGAAAGCAACAGATTAAGGGATTAGGGAAGGCAACAGAAAGGATTGGTACGGGTAGCACGATTGGCCAATCAAGGGAAGGGGACCTGAGGAGTTTGGAAGGAAGAAGGGAAAGAAGTACAGCGAAGGGGGAGGGGGGGACATTTGGAACAAGAGAAAGAAACAGAACAACTGAAGAGAAAGAGAGGGGCGACTTATTAAGCGAAAGGAGGGGAGGGGAGGGGGGGGAGAACGTAAAAGGAGGGGAAGATACGAATTATAGAGAAGAGAGCAAATGAAGAAAGAGGGAGGGGGGGGAGAGAAGGGGAGAGAAAGAAACAGGGGGTTGTTGCTTGTGAGATACCGTTGCGTATTGGCCAGGTGTGAGGAGGGGGGGTAAGGAGGTGGGGGAGGGGATGTGGCGCGTGTGTAGGGGTGGGGGTGCTTATCGCTGCACAAAGATAACATAGAAGTAATAGTTCAGGTCGCAGGTGTTTATCGCTGTGGTGTTGTGGCCGAATTGCTCGTGCACTTGTTCGATCTTTTAGCTTCGCGTGTGTTTGTATCTTAGGGGGTGGGGGCGGGGGTGATGGGAGAGGGGAGGGAAGGGGGGGCGGAAGGAGAGAGGGGGAGGGCAGGGAGCGGGTATGGGAGAGAGGGGGAGGGCAGGGAGCGGGTATGGGGGAGAGGGGGAGGGGAGGGGATGGGTATGGGAAGGAGGGGAGGGGGGAGCGGGTATGGGAGAGAGGGGGAGGGGGGGTATGGGAGAGAGGGGGAGGGGAGGGAGGGGTATGGGAGAGGGGGGAGGGGACGGGAGGGAGCGGGTATGGGAGAGAGGGGGAAGGGAGGGGTGATAGAGAGGGAAGGTGACAGAGAGGGGTTGCGGGGGAGGAGGGGGTGAGGGAATATGGGAGGGGTGTGGGGGAGATGATAGGAGAGGGGGAGAGGTGATGGGTGTGATGAGAAGAGAGGAAGGGGGCCTGTAAGGATGAGTGCATTGGTGAGATGAGGCCTGGTGAGTGAGAGTGAGGAAGTGTGATGAGGCAGAAGAGGCTTTGTGAGTGAGCAGTGAGAATGAAGGTGTGTATCGAAGGAGATGAAACCAAGTGAGGAAGTGTCAAAAATTGAGACGAGGCGTCGTGAATGAGTGAGAGTGAGGAAGTGTGATGAGGGATATAAAAACGGTGAGTGAGAGGGAAGAACTGTGATGAGGGAGAAAAGGCCTCTTGAGGGAGAACGAAGAATTATGATGAGGGAGAAGAGGCCTCATCAATGAGTGAGAGTGAGGAAGTGTGATGAGGGAGAAGAGGTCTCTTGAGGGAGAACGAAGAATTGTGATGAGGGAGAAGAGACCTCTTGAGGGAGAACGAAGAATTGTGATGAGGGAGAAGAGGTCTCTTGAGGGAGAACGAAGAATTGTGATGAGGGAGAAGATGAAGCCTCTTGAGCGAGTGAGAGAGCGAGGAAATGAGGTGAGGGAGATTAGCAGCACTAACCGAAAGGTGACGATAAGGGACGTGTGATATTAAGCGGCTCCTCATTATGCCCCATAATGTTTGTACCAGGCGCCGGGTACTCATGAATTGTGGGGCGCGTGACAGAGTGATGGCGTATATTATGAGGACCGATGAGGATGAGCTAAGAAATTGGGTGTTATGAGATGAGGTGTACTGGGCTGGGTTGTGGATCTTGATGGCGCTGCATTGGGTCGGATTTGTCTGTCTGTCCGTCTCTGTGTTTTCTTTGTCTCTGTCTATCTCTTTCTCTTTCTCTATCTTTTTCTTTTTCCTCTCTCTTTCGAATGTTTATTTTTTATATATGTATGTATATATGTATAAATGTATTTATATTTATGTATATACATAAATGTATATATATATATATATATATATTTATTTATTTATTTATGTATATGTATATATATATATATATATAATGTATATAAGTGTATATATATATATATTTATGTATATATATGTATGGTATGTATATATATGTATGTATATATATGTGTATATATGTATATATATGTATATATATATAATATATATATTCAGATATTTTTACATGTATTTATATATGTATATATATATATATATATATATATATATATATATATGTTTCTATATATTTGAATATATATGTATATATTTATATATATGTGTATATATAGACATATGTATATATATGTGTGTGTATATATATATATATATATATATATATATATATATATATATATATATATACAACATACAAAATAGCACGTGTATCGATTTATTTTTATGACCATAATCCGAACCCATTAGTGTCCATTGGACCGAAAGATCTTGCAGGCTTGTGTGAGTTAGAACAACTGTCGGACGAGCTTGTTTAAGATATTATCGTTACTGGGTTTTGACGGAGACCAGAAAAATATGTTGGCGTTTCTGCATTTGGAGGCTTATCTGCGTCTTTGTGTATTTTTGTTGCCACTGTCTTGTCGTTGGTTTTCAATAAGGAAAGAGAGAGAGAGATGGAGAGAGAGAGAGAGAGAGAGAGAGAGAGAGAGAGAGAGGGAGAGAGAGAGAGAGAGAGAGAGAGAGAGAGAGAGAGAGAGAGAGAGAGAGAGAGAGAGAGAATCAGAGACAGAGAGAGAGAATCAGAGACAGAGAGTCAATGAGAAAGAAAAAAGTTATAGAAGAAAAATAATCAAAATTCGAGAGAGATAGAAAAAGAGAAAGAGAGAGAAAGAGAAAGAGCAAGAGCGACACGAAGACTTAGAGAGAGCGAAGAAATTCCACCTTCACGAATTTCAGAAGCCTCGTGCCGATGTTTGCGTGTTGAGTATGTCTATAATTATCTAGCGTGTGATAGACTGACCTTTATCTCACGGTGTCTGCTGAAAGTGGCACTGACAAGGCTGTCTCGAGGAAAAAGAGAGGTAGAGATACAAGGAGGAAGAGAGACTGACAGACAGAAATAGTTATAGTTGTAGTTGTAGTTGTAGTCATCATATATGCGTAGATATAATTTGGTTCATGAGGATGTCTATGTGGGTGACGTGTTTTGATGGCGAGTTTGATGGTTTAGTGTCGTTATAGTCAATATTGTTATTGTTTTTTGCTGCTGTTAGAATCGTTGTCATTATGATTGTTATCATTATCATTATTCATGATTGTTATCATAGTTATTGCAGTTACCATTATTTTTTATGTTATTATTGTGAATATTGTTATTATTGTTATGATGATGATGATAATGATAATAATAATAATAATAATAATAATAATAATAATAATAATAATAATAATGATAATTATTATTATTACCATTATTGTTGTTATTATTATTGTTATTATCATTATTATCATTTCATTAATCTTACTATTATTATTATTATCATTATCATCACCATTATTATTATTATTGTAATAATTAGTATTGTTATTATGATTTTCATTATTATAGTAGTGATAGCGATAATGACAAGAAAATAACGAAAACGGTAATAGTTATTGATATTGTCACTATGATGATAATTGCTATTTTTATAATTATTATTACTGCCATTGCGATGATTATCATTGTCATTATCATCATCCCTATAGTAGAATAATCAAAGTACAGAAAAGCGTGGAAGGTCCATCTGCCATGTATTTCCGTCGTTGAAATTCACGCGTTTTTTTTTATTTTTT
>NC_091551.1:10543829-10558829 GCF_042767895.1 Penaeus vannamei
TATTATTATTATTATTATTATTATTATTATTATTATTATTATTATTATTATTATTATTATTATTATTATTATTATTATTATTATTATCATCATCATCATTATCATTATTAATGCTGTCATTATCATTACCATTGCTATGATCAGTATTATTGCTTCTATTTTTAACATCATGATAGCGGTGAGGATGATTATTACTAAACGTCCCATTGGTATTATTGTTATGTGCGATAAGGATATGGACAACAATTATATGGGTAAAATGTACAGATGATACTGTTATTATTTTTATTATTGTTTTTACTTTCTGTTATTGTTATTGTTGTTATTACTGTCGTTAATAGTATTGTTATTGTTGTTATTGCTATTATTATTATTGCTATTAATATTATTGTTATTGCTATTAGTATCATTATTATTGTTATTATTAATATTATTATTATTATTATTGCTATTAATATTATTGTTATTGCTATTAGTATCATTATTATTGTTATTAATATTATTATTATTATTATTATTTTCATTATTATTCGTTGTTGTTATTGTTATTGATGTTATTATTGTCATTATTATTATTATTGTTGTTCCTATTGTTATTATTACTATCATTATTTTGATACCGTTATTCTTAACATCATTATTAGTGTTATCATTCTCATTATGATAATTTATTATCGTTGCATCCTACTCTCCTCGTGTTCTTGGATACATGATCTCAGTGCGTCCGGGGATTTGACCTCTCCTTCCCTCCCGTCCTTTCCCTCCTTCTTCCCTCCCTTCTACCCTTCTTTCCTCCCTCCCTCCTGCCCTTCCTTCGTCCCTCCTCCCCTCCCCATCCTTCTTCTCTCCCTCTCTGCTACCCTTCCTTCCTGCCTCCTCCCCTTCCCATCCTTCTTCTCTCCCTCTCTCCTACCCTTCCTTCCTCCCTCCCTCCTTCCCATCCTTCTTCTCTCCCTCCCTCCCTCCTTCCCATCCTCCATCTCTCCCTCCCTCCTATCCTTCCCATCCTTCTTCTCACCTCTCTCTCCTACCCTTCCTTCCCCCTTCCCTCCCTCCTCCTTACCTTACTCCCGCCCTTCCTCCTCCCTCCTCCCTCCCTCTCCTTCCCTCTCCTTCCCTCTCCTTTCTATCCCTCCCAACCCCTTCCCTCCCCTTCATCTCTCCCTACCTCCCTCTCTCCCTCCCTCCTATCCTTCCTTCCTCCTTCCTCCCCCTTCCCTCCCTCCCTTCCTCCCCCTTCCCTCCCTCCTTCCTCCCCCTTCCCTCCCTCCTTCCTCCCCCTTCCCTCCCTCCTTCCTCCCCTTCCCTCCCTCCTTCCTCCCCCTTCCTTCCTCCTTCCCCCTTCCCTCCCTCTCTTCCTCCCCCTTCCCTCCCTCTCTTCCTCTCTCCCTCTCTCCTACCCTTCCTTCCTGCCACCCTCCTTCCCATTTCTTGTCAGGTTCGACAGCCCCGTGGTCACATGCGCCCCACGGACACCAACTCCCCCAGGACCTCATTGCCGTCGTCCCGTTGCCAGTGTTGTCTGCTATCAGTAGGATCACGCCCTGGGCTTCACGGGTTCTGAAGGGGACGTGGGGACAACCCGGATTAACCCTTGGCTTATCCCGGGTTTGGCTTATGCTGCCGGGATCTCCCTTCTGTGGGGAGCTTTGACTCAGGTTTAGTGTGTTTTTTTTTATTTGGCTTGGGCGGTTGGTTGGTTGTTTTGTGTGTGTGTGGTTTTGTTTTTAGTTTTGTCTTTTTGTTTCTGTCTTTCTCTCTGTCTTTCTCTATGCCTCTCTCTCTCTCTCTCTCTCTCTCTCTCTCTCTCTCTCTCTCTCTCTCTCTCTCTCTCTCTCTCTCTCTCTCTCTCTCTCTCTCTCTGTCTCTCTCTCTTTTTTCTACCTCTCTCTCTCTCTCTACCCCTCTCTCTCTCTCTTTCTACCTCTCTCTCTCTCTCTCTCTCTCTCTCTGTCTCTCTCTGTCTCTCTCTCTCTCTCTCTCTCTCTCTCTCTTTCTCTCTATCTATATATGTATGTATGTATGTATGTATGTATGTATATATGTATGTATATATATTTATGTATGTATGTATGTATGTATATATGTATGGATATGTGTATATATATGTATGTATGTATATATTTCTGTCTCCCTCTCTCCATCCCACTCTCTCTCTCTCTCCCTTCCCCTCATTGCCTGGTATCGGAAGCCCTTGCGATTCCCAGTAAAGTTAATCTGTCATGGGAGAGACGGCTGTGACCCTGATCAGGTTCTTATTGTATTCTGCTTCTCTCTCTCTCTCCCTCTCTCTCTCAAATCTAAACTCTCTCTCTTTCTCTCTCTCAAATCTAAACTCTCTCTCTCTCTCTCTCTCTCTCTCTCTCTCTCTCTCTCTCTCTCTCTCTCTCTCTCTCTCTCTCTCTCTCTCTCTCTCACTCTCTCTCTCTCTCTCTCTCTCTCTCTCTCTCTCTCTCTCTCTCTCTCTCAAATCAAATCTCTCTCTTTCTCTCTCTCTCTCTCTCTCTCTCTCTTCCTCCCTCCCTCCCTCCCTCCCTCCTTCCCTCCTTCCCTCTCTCTCCCTCCTTCCCTCTCTCTCCCTCCCCCCCTCCTTCCCTCTCCCTCTTCCTGCTTATATAACGCGGGTTTCCTTTGGTGTAATTTTCTTTCATTCTTTATTGATTTATCTGCATACGTCACAAAGTAAAAAAAAAAAAAAAATCAAACGAAAAGTTTATTGAATATCAAGCAGAATTCGTGGAAGGGGATTGCCAGTTGCACGAGCTATCTCTCCCCGCTTCCTCAACTCGATATTTTGATCTATTTATTTATTCGTCATTTCCTGTCCGTTTTTATTCTCTCTCTCTTTTTTTCTTTTTTTTTTCTTTTTTTCTGTTTTGTATTTGGGTTGTCCGCGTCAAACCGTATCTTCTGTTTCGATAACAGTGATCTATTTTTTTCCTCTTATTTTGAATGTGAAATATCCGTAGCTTTTGAATTTACACGCACAAAATATAACCAGTATCCAAATCCAGCAAAATCATCAAAATTAATGAATTTATAAGTGATAATATCACGAACCTACACTCACAAAAAAGAAACGATGATTAAACAAAATAACATTCCAGTAGAATCGTCAAGATAAATACAGAAGCGATAATGTCACGAACCTACACTCTTAAGATTTTAAGATTTAAGATTTAAAGATTTAGTTTTAATTCCATTTGTTACAATGGACATTCTTTGCTGTGACATACTGTCTGTTTTATTTTGCCCAAATCTCCCCCTGTGTGCAAGGAGTGGCCGGGGTTACCACTCACTGGCCGGGCGTGGGACTGAACGCAGGTCCGCAAGATTGCCAGCACATCACACAAATGATAATAAAAAATGGCATAATCCAGTAGAATTATCAAGTTCAGTACAGAAGGAATGATACCACGAACCTGCACTCAAGAAGCAAATGATATAGAAAGTGTAACCCAGGAAAGTTATCAAAATAAATCAAACCGGAAGCGATAATACCACGAACCTACATTCTTAGGCAACAAACAATAATGAAGAAAAAGGAAACATATCTTAAGAGACACAATAAATCCACACACAAAAATGAAAAAAGTGTAACCTAGTAAATTATCAAAATCAATCATTCCAGAAGCCACAATGCCACGAACCTACTACACTCTTAAGAAACAAACAATATTGAAGAAAAAGGACACACATCCTGAGACACACAATAAACCCACACACACAAAAAAATATTTTTATAAAGTGTAACCCAGTAAAATGATAAAAATCAATCATTCCAGAAGCGCTAATGCCACGTACCTACACTCTTAAGAAACAAACAATAATAAAGAAAAAGGAAACACATCCTAAGAGACACAACAAACCCCACACAGACACAAAAACCCGAGCAGAAAAGAAAAAAATCCGTAAGAAGGATACCACAACGATAATAACGATAAAAAAAAAGTTTAACCCGAAATCAATCACTCCAGAAGCCACAATGCCACGAACCTACATTCTTAAGAAACAAACAATAATGAATTAAAAGGAAAAAATATCCCAAGAGACACAACAAACCCCCCACACACAAAAACACAAAGAGAAAAATAGTCCGTAACAGTGATACCACAACGGGAGTCTCCGCTGACCCTACGGCCCGGATGAGTCACCGCCCGGAGACACCGAGGCGCCGGAAGTTGTAGGGGATCTAGGGAGGGGAGGGGGGAGGAGGAGGAAGGGGAAGGGAGGAGGAGGAGGAAGGGGAAGGGGAAAGGAAGAGGTGGGGGGAGGGTGGGGGAGGAGGAGGAGAAGCAGGAGGTAGGGGAAGGGAAGAGGAGGGGGATGGGGAGGGGGGGAGGAGGGGGAGGGATGGGAGGAGGAGGAAGGGGAAGGGGAAGGGAAGAGGTGGGGGGAGGGAGGAGGAGGAGGAGGAGGTAGGGAAGGGAAGAGGAGGAGAGAAAAATTAAAGGTGGGAGGAGAAATGATAGAAAAAGATGGAAAAAGATGAAGGGAAATAAAGAGAAAAGGAAGAGAAATTAAAAGAAGGAAGAGAAATAATAGAAAAGGAAGATGAAGTGAAAGAGAAGGAAAATAAAGAGAAAAGGTAGAGGTCAAAGAAAAAGAAGGGAAATTAAAGAAAAAGGAAGATGGATATGAGAAAAGGAAGAGAAATGAACAGAGAATGAAGAGTAATGTAAGGAAAAGAGGAAAATGAAAATAAGAGAAATGATAGAAAAGAAAGATAAAAGAAAAAGAAGAGAGATAAAGGGAAAACGCGGAATAAAGAAATAAAAAGGAATAACCAAAATATAGGAATAAAAGTAAAAGAAAAAGGGAAAGAAATGAAATAAAAGGAAGATAGATGAAAGGAAAGGCAGAGAACTGAAAGAGTCGAAGAGAAATTTAATACAAATGATAATATTTATGGAGAGAGAAAATATATATGATAATAATAATAAAAGGAAAAATGGTGATCTAGAGAATAAACGTGAAAAAAAAATTCATGCATAAAATGATACCCACGCTCGACCGTAAGAACGAAAAAGCAGAGGAAATCGAATTATAGAGAAAGAAAGAAAGACAAAACGGAAAAGGAAAAAGTCGAATTCAGATAATGATAATAATAAAAGCGCAACTAAGGGAGCCTTTGTTTCAGTTGCCGCCCAAACCGACGTGACTGTTCTTTGATCTTTTACTTTTTTCAGTGTCCGTTATTTTTTGTGTTTCCTTTTCCTTTCATTTCTTTGCATTTTTTGTGTCTTTGTTAGGATGTTGATTTTGTGAATATTTTATTTTATTGTTTTATTACGGCTATTGTGGTGATAGTAACTGTAAAGATGGCTAAAATAACTGGTATGTAATCCTTTTTAAAAGTAACGAAATAGTATATTGGTATCGTTATTCTCACCAACGACAATGATAACAATCATAGTGATGTTATCATTGTTATCTGTGCCATCTATGTTTTTATTAGAGCATAAAAAAAAACGTTTCCCTGTCTGTCCGTAAACTATTTATGCTGTTCATGATAATTGTTATGACTGTCCCCCTCCAAATAAAAGAAAAAAGTGTGTTTACATACACATGCACACACACAAACATACACGCACGCACGCACACACACAAACATACACGCACGCACGCACGCACGCACGCATACACACACACGCATACACACACACGCACACGCACACACACACACACACACACACACACACACACACACACACACACACACACACGCACTCACACACACACATACGCACGCACGCAAGCACGCACACCCACACCCACACACACACACACACACACACACACACACACACACACACACACACACACACACACACACACACACACACACACGCACGCACGCACGCACGCACCCCCCCCCCCCCACACACACACACACACACACACACACAAACATACACGCACGCAAGCCCCCCCCCCCCCCACACACACACACCTCTTAAGGCCTTAAGAAATATCTTAGATCTGCGCTCTATATTTTCTTGCCGGATGTCCGCTTTCTCAACCGGTCAGTCTATTTTTTTTTTTAGTGAATTAATGAGAATAACAGCGACAAAATTAATGAAAATGGCAAAAATCCATGCAGTACCGAGCTCCCTATGCCCTCTTTTGGATTTTTTCTGGCACAATTAATGGTGTCTCTCTCTTTTTATATAATGTATGGCGTCTTTTTTCTTATATGATTTATGGTGTCTTTCTTATATAATTTATGGTGTCTTTTTTCTTATATAATTTATAGTCTTTCTTATATAATTTATGGTGTCTTTCTTATATGATTTATGGTGTCTTATATGACTTATGGTGTCTTCTTATATAATTTATGGTGTCTTTATATGATTTATGGAGTCTTTCTTATATAATTTATGGTGTCTTTATATAATTTATGGTGTCATATAATTTATGGTGTCACTATATGATTTATGGTGTCATATAATTTATGGTGTCTTTCTATAATTTATGGTGTCTTATATGACTTATGGTGTCTTTCTTATGTAATTTATGGTGTTTTTCTTCTAATATAATTCATGGTGTCTTTCTTCTTATGTAATTTACTTCCCCGTTCGGGTTACAGACTTGCAATGAAATAGATATGGGATAATGGCAACCACCGCAATAACGATAAAGATAATGAATATACATAGACTGATATTTAATTCAGTCTCTGCATCTCTCGAAGCTCGTCACTCGCTCGAGAAATATGTAAGAGATGTGTATGACACTTCTTTTCTCTGTCTCCCTCATGTCATGCTCGTGCAACAGCTGTCATGCGGTTGGCTGCGTCCAGACGTGCGTGGCGTCATGGGTTGTGTATTTACTTGTAGAAATCGGGGAATTCCCTTCGGTTTTAGTATTTCCCCGGCTGTGTTGTTGTTGTTGTTGTTGTTGTAGGATGTATTTAGGTCTCGGTTATTGGTTTTGGGGTGTATTATATTGCGTTTATTTATTTATTTATTTATTTATTTGTTATAGTTGGTTTCTGATGAGTTTTATGATTGAAAATTTTGTCGAGAATTTCGTTTTATGTAAACTGAAAAGAAAGAAAAGACCAAAAGAAAAAAATGTCGAATGTTTTGATTTATGTAAAAAAAAGTCAGGAATTTTGTTTTATGTAAAAAGAAAAGAATGTCGACAATTTTGTTTTGTCAAAAAAAAAAAGAAATGCATGTCTCAGTCCTTCATTGTTATTGTTGTTTTTGATTGCTGTTTTTGCTGTATTATTTTTTTTCATCTTTGGAAATTACAAAATTGATTAGTTTAGTGTTTCGATTTGTGATTAATGTTTTTAGGCGTCTATCCCTTATTTATTTATTTATTTATTCTGTTTATCGTTCTAGTCACGTTTATTTTAGATTTCCATGTAATTGCCATGTTTATTTACCGCCCGAAATCTATTTTTTTGTCAATTTACATTGATTAAAATTGTGCGTTTATTTTCGTTTTGATTCACAGTGAATTAAAAAAAAGAATCGCGTATTTTCGTTTAGATTCATATTGATTCGAAAAAAAAATCGTGTATTTACTTCAATTTCTTTCCCCTTCTTTTGCTGCCTCATTCGGGACGAAAGAGGCAGCAGAAGAGGAAGAAAAAGTGCTGCCAAGGTTAACCCCCGAAGAACCCTTTTCATATGCGAATGAGGTTTCCTATTTCATCTTGCTATTTTTAGAAAGGTGGAATACGATACGAAAAGATCTGGTGTTGATCGTAGTTTTTTTTCTCTGAATGTTTCGTCTTTACCTTCGACCACAGCCCCGTGACGTCATTCTCCTGTACGACAAATGATCTTGATGTTTAAATTTGTGTTTTTTGTTCTATGATTTTTTTGTTTTGGATTGGTGCGTGTTATGTTATTTGTATCTTTCTTTTGCTTTCTCTCTTTCTTTGTCTGGCTGTCCTTCCGTCTCTCTCTCTCTCTCTCTCTCTCTCTCTCTCTCTCTCTCTCTCTCTCTCTCTCTCTCTCTCTCTCTCTCTCTCTCTCTCTCTCTCTCTCTCTCTCTCTCTCTCATCCTTCTTCTTCTTCCTCTCTTTCTCATCCTTCGCCTTTCTATCTCTGATTCTTCTTCTTCTTCCTCTCTTTCTCATCCTTCGCCTTCTTTTCCTTTTCCTTTTCCTTCTTCTCCTTCTTCTCCTTCTCTTTCTCTTTCTCTTTCTCTTTCTCTTTCTCTTTCTCTTTCTCTTTCTCTTTCTCCTTCTCCTTCTCCTTCTCCTTCTCCTTCTCCTTCTCCTTCTCCTTCTCCTTCTCCTTCTCCTTCTCCTTCTCCTTCTCCTTCTCCTTCTCCTTCTCCTTCTCCTTCTCCTTCTCCTTCTCCTTCTCCTTCTCCTTCTCCTTCTCCTTCTCCTTCTCTTCTCCTCTCTTCGCCTTCTCCTTCTCCTTCTTCTCCTTCTCCTTCTCCTTCTCCTTCTCCTTCTCCTTCTCCTTCTCCTCCTTCTCCTTCTCCTTCTCCTTCTCCTCCTTCTCCTCCTCCTTCTCCTCCTCCTCCTTCTCCATCCCGGAACACCGAAACTTGATATCAAATAAATTCACCTCATTTAGACAAATTTATTTTCAACCACGACAAAATAACTTGTATGAATCACTTACATTGAACTATGGATTGTGGAAACTCATAAATTTGGAACATTAAATTTGTTCTTTGTTGTAGCAGAGTGACGTCACCGTTGTGGTTGAAGAAAGAACGAAAGTTGTTTATATACTTTGGCATTTCCTGTGATCGACAGTGGGAAACGAGCGTATGTCACGTGGGCGCGTGAGTAAGTGAGATCATGAGTTACTGAGTTAATGAGTGAGTGTGTGAGTTTATGAAAGTGTAAGTTTGTAAGTGTGTGTGAGTTTGTAGGTTAATGAATGAGTGACTTTGCGAGTGAGTGAGTTATGTTAAATGTGTGAGTGTGTGTGTGTGTGTGTGTGAGTTTGTGAGTGGGTTAGTTAATGAATGAGTAACTTTGCGAGTGAGTGAGTTGTGTTAAGTTTGTGAGTGAGTGTGTGTGAGTTAATGAATGAGTGACTTTGAGAGTGAGTTTGCATTAAGTTGTCATGTGAGATATTGTGTGAGTGGGCGAGCTGCTTAGGCCTAATAAGCGAGTGAGGGTGTGAGATAAAAGTTTTTTTTTCTGGAATCCATTTTGTAGAATAGCCACGTTCGTCTGTATATATAGGTCGCAGGAAATGACATCATATTATTTAGAGATTTAATAACAACATTGCTCGAATCGACATGCATGCCAGAGGATAAAGGTGGTAGGATTGATCACACTCTGCTTTGTATTTCTTACGTAAGAAAGTAGTCGCACGTTTTGCTGCGAAAAGTCTTTAATGATGTGTTTTTCCTTGAGTACATTTCAGTAGAGGGGCTGTTAGATCACGTTGGAAGTGTACGTAAGGGCTGTTAGATCATATTGGAAGTGTACCTAAGGTCTGTTAGATCACGTTGGGAGTGTACGTAAGGGCTGTTAGATCACGTTGGAAGTGCAGTTAATGGCTGTTAGATCATATTGGAAGTGTACGTAAGGGCTGTTAGATCACGTTGGAAGTGTACGTAAGGGCTGTACGTGAGAGTGGGTTAATAAGTACCTCCATGAGCATAAGAAAGGTAAGATTACCTGTGCATGAGACAGCAAGTCGTCCTCCAGGTACGTGGTGACGTCATCAGACCACGTGCGATCGCGTACTTTGGACTATTTAAAGGGGCGATCCGCGCGTGCAGGTCCGCTGCTCTCTCTCTCTCTCTCTCTCTCTCTCTCTCTCTCTCTCTCTCTCTCTCTCTCTCTCTCTCTCTCTCTCTCTCTCTCTCTCTCTCTCTCTCTCTCTCTCTCTCTCTCTCTCTCTCATACAAACAGAGCAGCAAGCAGTGGGCACTTCATACGAAAAACACACGTTTTTTACACCGAATACAAACACAAGGGGAATTTGTTAGATTAACCGAATGTATATTAAATGTCGTGGATTCCCCGTATACGTGTGCTGTGTCCGGACGCTTTATGAATGCATGCAGGGTGTGTGTTCGAAGTGGGGTGTGTTTTATTGAGTCGACTGTTAAGATAATGCTGATTTACTAGGATAGGATGGGTGGGTGGGTAGGTGTGAGGGTGGGTTGGTGGGTGGTTGGATGGGTGGGTGGAAGGGTGGAATAAAGGAAGGGACGGATGGAGGGAGGGAGGGAGGGAAAAAGGGGTGGAGTGGGGAAGGAAGTATGGTTGGATGGAGGGAAAAGGGGTTGAAGGGTGGGTGGGTGGATGGAAGGAAGGAAGGATGGAAAGATGGAAGGAAAGGGGGAGGGAAGGGAATAAGATTGAAAGGAGAGAGGAGAACTTTGAGGAAAAGGCATGAAAGGAAAGTATAAGTATAAGGTGGGTTGACTGCAGATTTAAATTTGACGTATTCAATTTTGACGTTTCAGTTCAGATTCAAATTAAAGGTCATTAATTAACATTAATCATAATGATATTCTTTTGACATCCCGTAAATACTATAAAATGAGAGGGCGAAGGATAAACTATGAAAAAGGAGGAAAAGATAAACGAAAAGAGAAAGAGGAAGACGAAGAAGAAACAGAAATAATACAGGAAGAAAAAGAAGAAGGAAAAAGAATACAGGAAGAAGAAAGAATACAAGAAAAAGAAGAAAGAATACAGGAAGAAGAAGAAAAAGAAAGAATACAGGAAGAAGAAGACGAAATTGGAAAAACGAGGAGAAAGAATACAGGACGAAGAAGATGAAGAAACAGAAAAAAGAAGAAGAAAGAATACAGGAAGACGAAGAAAAACAGAATAAAAGTAAACACACATCAGCTGATCAGACCGCGTGGTGCGTGTCTCTACCACAGCTCATGCACGGTTTACCACAGCCATTGAACACCTATCCTCTGTGCTTACGTCATCAACCCGCATGTATTAATCAGTGCGCACCTTCATCACTCCATGGTATTAGTGAAAGCTGGTGTATTTGGTGTATCTGTCACGCCTGGTCTCCCGTCAGTCCTAGGTTCATGGAGTATCTGTCACGCCTGGTCTTCCGTCAGTCCTGGAGCCTCAGACAGCAAAGTGCATGTCCATGTAGGCTTTTTCGCCGATGCACACGCACGCTGGCCGAGCACATTCGTAAACAAGCACTTCTCGTCAGATTTTTAAAGATGGACGCTTGGTTATCTCGTCTCTTTCTCTCTTTTTTCCCCCTTGCTTCTTTCTTTCCTTTTTTATGTCGCTTTCTCTTGCTTTCTTTCTCTTGATGTCCTTTTTCTTTCATCTCTGCTCTCTCTCTCTCTCTCTCTCTCTCTCTCTCTCTCTCTCTCTCTCTCTCTCTCTCTCTCTCTCTCTCTCTCTCTCTCTCTCTCTCTCTCTTTCAAGTGGTAACAAGTGGCGGGGCGATAAAGGAGACACTCGCACATACACGCGTGTGTATGATTATATATATATTTATATATATATATATATATATATATATATATATATATATATATATATATATATATAGAGAGAGAGAGAGAGAGAGAGAGAGAGAGAGAGAGAGAAGGAAAGAAAGAAAGAAAGAAAGAGAAAGCGAGAGCGAGCCCTTACCCGCAGTTGGTGTCTTCGGCTCTGCTTTCAGGGAAACACCGAAGTCCGGTGAGGTCAAAGGTCATGCACTATTAATGCACAGCGTGACGCAATCCATGCTGAAATAGCGGGTCAATTCAGTAAGTCTGGGGTTGAGCTCATGAAGGGTAGGGGGGGGGAGGAGGGATGGGGAGGGGGGATGGGAAAGGATGGGGGGAGGAGGGATAGGGGGGTTGGGTTTGGGGGAGGATGAACGGGTCGGGGTGGGGAAGGATAGGGTGGGCCGGGGTGGGGAAGGATGAAGGGGGTCGGGATGGGGTTAGGGACGGATGGGGGAGGGAGGGGTGGTAGGGAGGTCGAGGGTAGTTAAGATAATTACCCTCCGGGCCGGGCATTGCGTCAGAGCATTTCTGGTTATGTCAACTCGCGGCAAATTGAGTCTGGCTAAATATAGCAAGCTTATTTGTCTAATGAATTGCATGGCGGGTTTTATCTTGTTTATATTTCACTTCGCGGTGGTGTTGTCTTTGCCATTTTTGGTGTTGTTCCTGTTATCCGTGTCAGGATTCTCTTTTGTGATTATCTTGATCGTCTTTGTCGCTATCTTGTTATTTTCATATATTTTTTGTTTTGTTATAATATATAATAATATCAAGCTGGTGGTGATGATTATAATGATGTTGGTGACATTGATGCTATGATGATGATGATGATGATTATAATGATGTTGGTGACAATGATGATGCTATGATGATGATGATATGATGTTGGTGGCTGTGATGATGATATGATGTTGGTGACAATGGTGATGCTATGATGATTATGATGATGATGATGATATGATGTTGGTGACGATGATGCTATGATGATAATGATGTTGGTGACAATGATGATGTTATGATGATAATGATGACGAGGATGATGATGCTGTGATGATGAGAAGAAAGGCATCTCCTAAAATAAACTCGTGAATTATATAAATATCTCCATAATACTTGACAGGACTAAACTTGTGGTCGGAAATTCACATAGTTATTTTCAGACATTTTTTTTTGAGAAAAGCAAGATGGCGTGGGATGAATTCCAAACTCGAATGCCGATGCCTCTGAAGCGCCGTTTCCTTCGTTCACATCCGGGGTAACAGGCTGTAACTGGATGTGATAAAGAGATGAGAACTGACGCCACGGAAAGTCCAGTGCTCAACGTTTTTTATTTTTATTTTATCTTTCTGTTTTTCCTGTTTTTTTTTTCTTTGAGTCGTCAGTCATGTGGAAGAAAAAGTATGAATGAAAATGGATATCTTCACAACGCTAGAGAGAGGGTATTTGACCGGATACGACTCAGGTTCTTCGTCAGAAATAAAATGACCTTAGTCGAAATCGATCAAATATATATATATATTGGGCGATGAAGCTACTATTATATGTTTTTTTCTCAACATTTATCGCAGTGATCAGTATTTATCCTCATCCTGTGCACTGGAGTTGTAATTTAGTGCAATTAAAACGTTTGAAATGACACATCCATACTTTGTTTTCATTCTGCCTTTTATATAGTCGCTGATCTCAAATGCGTCAAAATAGAAAACTGTATTAACTTTAGTACTTCTGAAGCGAGATATAAGATACACCAAAATGGAAAAAAAATGTTAGTACGAGTATAGGTCTTTTTTAAATCATAGGAAGAACTGTAAATTGAATTATTTTTTATCAGCCTCTCAGTATCTGCAATGTAGTAATTGAATATGATGATTTTGTGTATATTTTAATGAGAGTATATATTGGGTATATATTGCCAGATATGAGTGTGCTATTATCTTCAAGGTGATTTAAGAGAAGATGAGTTAAAAGCGATATGTAAAAGTTTTTGGTAGTTGTGCTAGTGTTACGTGTAGGAAAGGTAGAGTTCATGTTTATTTTGATTTTAGGGAAGTGAGTGGTGGTGAGTGAGAGAGTGAGAGTGAGAGTGAGACTTAGAGTGTGAGAGTGAGAGTGTGAGTGTGAGAGAATGTGAGAGAGAGTGAGTGAGAGAGAGAGAGAGCGTGAGTGTGTGAGAGATAGAGCGTGAGTGTGTAAGAGAGAGAGAGAGAGCGTGAGTGTGTGAGAGATAGAGCGTGAGTGTGTAAGAGAGAGAGAGAGCGTGAGTGTGAGAGAGCGTGAGTGTGTAAGAGAGAGAGAGAGAGCGTGAGTGTGAGAGAGCGTGAGTGAGAAAGAGAGAGAGTGTGAGTGTGAGAGAGTGTGAGTGTTAGAGAGAGAGCGAGAGAGAGAGAGAGAGAGTGAGAATGAGAGTGCGTACTAATTAGTAAAAAGAAGAACGAAAAGAGCTCCATCAGATCTCGCTTCATTTCTCTCTTCCTTTACTAATTTTTCGATCGCCTTGGATTTTTTTTTCTTCATCTGATTTGTTGTCTCTGTTACGTAATAAGTCTGCGCCACGAAATAAAGCTTAATCGATTTTCCCTTATTTTCCCTCTTTTCTCTACGGTAAATCTGTCTCTTTAGTCGGATTTCGTATATTTTACTTATATTTGCCTTCTCTTTCTGTATTATTTTGACTGAATTTTCCTTATTTTTTCTCTCTCTACGATAGGCCTATATCATTTGCCAGACTTCCTTAGTTTCCTACAAACTTATTTTTTCGGATTTCCCACTTTCTTTTATTTTTATTTTACGTTTATTTTTCTTTCTTCCTTTTTTTACTATTATTTATTTTTATGCCTCACCTCATTATATCCCACCGCCTCATTAGCCAAACATCCTACAAACTTCATTTATTTTCTAGGATTTCCCACCTTCCACGTGTTTTTTTTATTTTTTTTCATTATTATTATTTATTTCTCGCCTCCTCCTCCTCCTTATCCCTCATTAAAAACCAACGCCTCTACAAGTCTGACACCTTTGTTGCTTTTTTTTCTCTTCTGTTGATTCTGCAGGATCACCTCATTTGCATGCACCTCGAAGTGACCGTTGCACACTCGCCGGACTCACAGCAAAGTCACCTGGACTAACTTGCTCATATTTTTTTTTGTTTAGTTTTTTTCTTTTTGTTTTCTCATTCTGCGGGAGTCGCTTCGCTTCCGCCCCTCCGAAGGTTGAGGATCGTGGGGGAAGGGGGAAGGGTGGGGGAGGGGGTGGGGGAGGATCGAGCGGGTAGGGGGGGAGAGGGTGGGGGTGAGGGGAGGATCGAGGGGGAGGGTTTGGGGGGAGGATCGAGCGGGTAGGGGGGAGGGGGTGGGGGGATAATCGAGGGGTAGGGGGTGGGGGTGGGTGTGAGGATCGAGCGGGTAGGGGGAGGGGGTGGGGGTGGGGGTGTGGATCGAGCGGGTTGGGGGAGGGGGTGGAGGGAGGATCGAGCGGGTAGGGGGGAGGGGGTGGGGGTGTGTCGGCGATTTATGACGCAGTTGGGTAGAAGAGCTTTGGTTGTTGTTGTTGTGTTGGTCTTGATGTTGCGGT
>NC_091551.1:10563829-10568829 GCF_042767895.1 Penaeus vannamei
CTCTGCCCTTCCCTTTCCCTCTCCTTACCCTCCTCTCCCTCTCCTTACCCCCCTCTCCCTCTCCTTACCTTCCTTTCCCTCTCCTTACCCCTCCTCTCCCTCCCCATACCCTCTTCTCCCTCCCCATACCCTCTTCTCCCTCACCTTACCCTCCTCTCCCTCTCCTTACCCTCCCTCTCCCCTCTCCTTATCCTCCTCTCCCTCTCCCGACCTTCCTCTCCCTCTCCTTCCTTCATCTCCCTCTCCTTCCCTCCTCTCTCTCTCCTTATCCTCCTCTCCCTCTCCTTCCTTCATCTCCCTCTCCTTCCTTCATCTCCCTCTCCTTACCCTCCTCTCCCTCTCCTTACCCTCCACTCCCTCTCCTTACCCTCCTCTCCCTCTCCTTACCCTCCTCCCCTCTCCTTACCTTCCTTTCCTCTCTCCTACCCTCACCTCCCTCCCCATACCCTCCTCTCCCTCTCCTTACCCTCCTCTCCCTCTCCCGACCTTCCTCTCCCTCTCCTTACCCTCCTATCCCTCATCTCCCTCTCCTTACCCTCTTACCCCTCCTCTCCCTCTCCTTACCCTCCTCTCCATCCTCTCCCTCTCCATACCCTCATCTCCCTCTCCTTACCCTCGTCTCCCTCTCCTTCCCTCCTTTTCCTCCTCTCCCTCTCTTTACCCTCTCCTTACCCTCCTCATCTCCCTCTCCTTACCCTCCTCTCCCTCTTATTACCCTCCTCTCCATACTCTCCCTCTCCTTACCCTCATCTCCCTCTCCTTACCCTCATCTCCCTCTCCTTACCTTCATCTCCCTCACCTCCCTCTCCTTACCCTCCTCATCCCCCTCTCCTTACCCACGCCTCTCCCTTTAAACGCCCATCCCTCGCCAAAACAAAGGGCCGACGAGAGGGCACTGATCGGTCTGTTCCCGCATGCCGTGCCGTGTGCCGCCGTGTCGCAAGCGCCGTGGGTTCTAAGAGGACGCCGCGACGGTGGCGACGTGCGGCGGGTTTTACTCTCGACGTGCTCAGGTTTTTTTTTATTTTTTTTATTTTTTTTTATTTATTTATTTTTTTTTTTTGCTTCGTTCGTTGTTGTTGGGCTCTTTTTTTTTTTTTTTTTTTTTTTTTTTTTTTTTTTTTTTTTTTTTTTTTTTGCGTTCATTGTTTAGGTTTTGTTGTTGGGATCAGTTTTTATTTTTTTATGCTTCGTTCATTGTTTAGGTTTTGTTGTTGGGATCAGATTTTTTATTTATTTATTTTTTATTATTTTTTTATGCTTCGTTCATTGTTTAGGTTTTGTTGGTGGAGCGGATGGTGTGTTTTTTGTTTGTTTGTTGGTTTTGTGTTTGTATGTGTGTGGGTGTATATGTGTTTGTTTATTTGTTTATGTCTATCTATTTTCATGAATTTGTTTATTCAATTTTATATTCATCATCATCATCTTTACTGCTATTGTTGTTATTGTTATTAATATTTTGTATTATTTTTTTTGGCTACTGCTTGGGCCTTTTTTGTTATTTTGGCTGTTCTAATTGTTTTTGTTATGGTTATCGTTTTTATTACTATTATCATTATAATCATCATCATTATTTGGATTAATGTTCTTATTTTTATTATCATTGTTATTGTTGTTATTATTATTATTGTTATTATTATTATTATTATTGTCAATATTATTATTATTATTTTGATTATTGTTATTGTAACTGGTACACCTTGTAATTATTTTTCTTAACATTGTTCTTACTTTTATTATTGTAATTATGATTAACATCATTATTTTTGTTAAAACCCTTTTAACATTATCATCATCATTATCAACATAATCACCGTTATCACTGTTTCTTATTATTATTTCCGTCTGCAAAAGCAACGTTATGTCTTACGTAAACGTGGGAGAATTTTTTTTTCTTTCCTTTAAAGATCATGTACTATTAATTCTTTTTTTATTTTCGTACAGACTGGCTTACATAAGATGAAGCTAAGCTGTTCAGATGACTACGTAAAATTAGAAAAAAAAAGAATCGTCCTAGTTTTTGAGTCGGTTTAAAAACCGCATAGAGCATTTTGCAAAGGTTTAAGAAGATGATTAAATGAAGCATTACGTAACCGGCTCCAGATCCGGCGAGAGGATGCGTCGAGCGCGGACTCAACGTGACATCTTGTTGACAGGCGAGTTGAGGCGGGCCGTTTCACCTCGGGCCTTTGGCTGACACTCCTGACGTCATACTCTGAGCTTTATTATTATTTTTGTGCTTACTCTGACACGTGCGATGGCTTACTTGTGTATAATGTTTTTTTTTTTTTTTGTTATTTCTTTCTATCAGCGGCTTTCCATAGAATCAGATCCCTTTCGTATGAGATTCGGTCCTTTATAGAGTGTTCGATCTTCCTTTGGTGATGCTCGCTTGACTGGTGCTCGTAAATTTCTTCTTTTTTTCCTTTATTGTTTCCCGTTACGTCTCGATGAAGCTTTATCTTTTTACTTTGACACGTGCAATGGCATACTCCTCCAATACGGTATTATAGAGGACCGTGTCTTGAATTTTTGTTTCTATCAGTGACGTTCCAGAAGTATAAGGTCTCTTGCGTATAATCTATTCTAGTTTATTTCTTTCTTTCAGTGACTCCAGAAGTATAAGGTCTTTTGCGTATGAGATTCGATCCTTTATGAAGTGTTCGGTCTTCCTTCGATCCTTTATGAAGTGTTCGATCTTCCTTCGATCCTTACGAAGTGTTCGATCTTCCTTCGATCCTGTATGAAGTGTTCGATCTTCCTTCGGTGATGCTCGCTTGACTGGTGCTCGTAAACTCCCTCTTTTTTTCCCTTATTGTTTCCCGTTATGTCTCTGGTTACGAGGTAATGGCGGAGAGAAGAGCGGTAAGCGGTAATCTTCTCTCGTCCTTCCTTTGTTCTGTTTTTGTTTGATAAGCCAGGCTGTAATTTTCTTTTTCTTTTCTTTGCGTGTGCTGTTTTCTCGTCTTTACATTTATGCATCGTCTTCCTTGAATTAGCATCATATTACGGAGTGCAGAAAACCATTTTTTTTTTTTTTTTTTTTTTTTTGAAAGACAACTTTTGCCTTTACGTTTTTCTTTCTTCTTTAAATTCTCAAGAGTTCTACGTTTCATATCTGTACACCTCTTGGCATTGTATCAGCCGGATGGGAACACTACCCGACTCGCCACCTGCGGAATGGCAACACCTGGAAGAACGGCTATTAATTTTCCAGACATCCTTTCTCCCCCCCCCCCTTCCCTCCACCATCTTACCATGCCGCCTTCCCCCTTCCCCCCCTTCCCTTGCCTCTTCCTCCCCTTCCCTTCCTCCCTTCCCACCCCCCTCTCCTCCCTTCCCTTCCCATCTTTCCCCTCTCCTCCCCCTTCCCTTCCTTCCTTGCCTCCTTCCCTTCCCAACCCTTCTCCCTCTTCCTCCCTTCCCCTCCTTTTCCTCCCCTCCCCCCTTCATACCCCCTTTCCCTCTCCTTTTCCCCCTTCCCCCTCTTCCCTTGCCTTCCCTTCCCCCCCTTCTTCCTCTTCCCCTTCCCTTTCCTCCCCCTTCCTTTCCCTTCCCTTCCCCTTCTCCGCTTCCCCATCCCCCATCCCTTGTCTCCTCCCCCCCTCCCCCCTTCCCCAGACCATCATGCCGTACCTAAAGAAGGCGTACCCGACACTTACGTGCGTTTGCCAAGGTTAGGATGTCTTCCTTTTGGTCTCCCTCCCTCCTTCCTTCCTTCTGGGTATCTTGTCTCGGCCTTATTTTTCTCTTCTTTGTTATTCTGTTTTACTTCTATCTCTTTTTTATTATTCCGTTTTACTTTTCTTTCTTGTTTGTCTTCTGATTCATTTTTTTTTATTCTCTCTCTTTCGGATTTTTTCCTCCTCCTTTTCATTTGCTTTTTCTTTTTCTTTTTTTCTTCTTCTCTGACTCCTCTTCCTCCTCCTCCTCCTTCTTCGTCGTCACTCCTCCTCCCCACCTCTTCCTCTTCGTCACTCTCCCTCCTCCCCTATCCTCCTCCTCTTCTTCTTCCTCCTCCTCCTCCGTTTCTTCTTCTTCCTCCTTCTCCTCCGTTTCTTCTTCTTCTTCCTCCCTTCTTTCCCTTCCTCCTCCGTCTCTTTTTCTTCTTCCTCCCTTCTTTCCCTTCCTCCTCCGTCTCTTTTTCTTCTTCCTCCTCCTCCTCATTTTCTTCTTCTTCCTCTCCCTCTCCCTCCTCCTCCTCTTCTTCTTCTTTTTCTTCTCCTTCCTCTCCCTCTTCCCTATCCTCCACCTCCTCTTCTCCTTCTTCCTCTTCCTCCTCCTTTCCTCTTCCTCCTCCTCCTTTCCTCTTCCTCCTCCTCTTCTTCTTCTCTTTCTTCTTCTTCCTCCTCCTCTTGCTTCTTCTTCCCACCGACCTTCCTTGTCCTTCGCCTGTAACCCTCCCACCATTTCTGTCTTCCCATGCCATTTTTTCTTATTGCTTACCACCTGTTATTCTTGTTCTCATTTACGCTTGCTTATCTCGTTTTTCGGCGATTAGTTGCTTGTTGTTCTTGTTCTCTCATTTGTTGGTCTTTTTTATATTCTGTTTCTCTCTTTTTTTTCTTGTGGAAAGGAAGGTGGGAGGGGGAATTTGCTTATTTTCTCTCTTTGTTTTTATTATTACTTTTTACCATTTTATAACTTTATCCTCATTTGCTTCTTCGTGCATTCGTAACGACCCATTTATTTTCTTTTCCCACTCTTTTTTTTTATTCACATTTTCAACCTCATAATTTCCCCTTCGCTGTTGCTACTCCTTCCCTCCTCCATTTTCTTCGCGTCTCATTCATTTCAAAATCGGTTTCCTGTCGTCCTTTTCCTCCTCCCCCTCCCCCCACCCCTCCCACCCCCCTACTCCCCCGGGCCGCCCATTTCTCCCCTGTGGTTAGGGTGAACTGCTAATGGCTCGGGTGAGGTTAAAGGCCATTAGGCAGTGACGCCGATGACCCCGTGTGACGTGGGGGTTTGCGTCACGTGGTTGGTCGGCCATGTTTGTT
>NC_091551.1:10583829-10593829 GCF_042767895.1 Penaeus vannamei
AAGGTAGGGTGAGATGGAGGGTGGGGGAGGGATAGAGGGGAGTGGGTAGGTGTGGAGGGGAGTAGGTAGGGGGTGGAGGGAGTGGGAAGGTAAGGGAGGAAAGTGGGAGGGGTGGATGGGAGAGGGTAGGGGTGGAGGGGAGTGGGTAGTGGGTGGAGGGGAGTGGGTAGGGGGTGGAGGGGAGTGGGTAGGGGAAGGGGAGGGGAGTGGGTAGGGGAAGGAGGGGACTGGGTAGGGGAAGGAGGGGAGTGGGTAGGGGAAGGGGAGGGGAGTGGGTAGGGGAAGGAGGGGAGTGGGTAGGGGGTGGAGGAAGTTGTAGGATGAGGGAAGGAACTGGGAAGGGGTGAGGGAATGCGCGGGCAGGGAGGGAAATGGATAGGGGTGGAGAGAGTGGGAGGTAGATGGCGGGGAGGGGTAGAGGAAAAGGAGGGTGAAGGGAGAAAGAATTGGAGAGGGGATGGAGGTGGAGAAAAATGAGAATGGAAGAATAATAGGGACCGAGGAGAGAGAGGGAGGGATAAAAAATAGAGGGAATTATAGGGGAAGAGACTGGGGACTGGGAAGGGAGAGAGTATAGTAAGGCAACAGAAAGGAGGGAAGAGGGAGGAAGGAGTAAAGAAGAAGGGGAGGGAAGAGAGAGAAGGAGTAAAGAAGGGGAGGGAGTAGGGGGAAGGAAGAGGGAGGAGGGAAAGAAGAAGGGAGGGAGTAAAGAAGAAGGGGAGGGAGTAGGGGGAAGGAAGAGGGAGGAGGGAGTAAAGAAGAATGGGAGGGAGTGCAGGGGGAGGGAAGAGGGAGGAGAGAAGGGGGGAGCCGGAAGGGAGGGTAGGCTAGGGGCCATACAGTGGATTAATGGTTGTATTCTGAAGGCTATTAAAATTATGGTCAGGGCCATGCGCTGGCCGTGTTTTAAGGGGCGCTGTTATAAGTAGTATGGCAACAATGGCATCTTTATCAGCCCGGGGTGGGGTGGGGTGGGGTGGGTGGGGGCGCCCGCTGCCTCCTCTCTCGCACACCCTCGGCCAAGGAGGGAGGGAGGGAGAAGTAGGAGGGAGGAAGGGGGAGGGTAAGTGAGAGGAAGGGGGTAGAAGAAGTAGGAGGGAGGGAGGGAGGGAGGGAGAGAGATTGGGAGGAGATTGAGGATAGGAATAGGAGGGAGAATTAGGAGGGAGGATAGGAAGGGGGAGGGAAGGAGGGAAGAAGAAGTAGGAGGGAGGGAGGGAAGGAATAGGTGGGAGAAGTAGGAGGGAGGGATGGAGGAAGAAAGGGAGGGAGGGAGAGAGATTGGGAAGAGGGAGGGAAAGAATGGGAGTGCGAGGTAGGAGGGAGGGAGGGGGGAAGGGAGTGAGTAAGGGAAAGAGGTTAGAAAAGGAGGGAGGAAAGGAAGGAAGGAGAGGGAAGAAAAGTAAGGAAAAGAAAGAAAAAGATAACAAGAAAGAGAGAGAGGGAGGGAGGGAGAAGCCCGTGCTACCGCGACTGTCCATGCTGCGCCCTTCGCCACCCTGCCGCCCGCCGCCCATTGTCTGACGGATACTTATACCCGGAGAACCAGCAGGGGAGGATGTCCTGGAGGGGGGGGGGTATTCCTTCAGATCCGCCCCCCGTCCTTCACATCCGCGTCCCTGTGTTGGTGTGTTTTTTCTTTTCTTTTTTGTGTATTTATGTGCCAGTCTGTATGTATATTTGTCCGTGTTGGCTTGAGATGTACCATGTTCAGATCCTGAATTCCGAACAGCAGTGATTGCATCATCGTTTCTACTTTCGGATCACGACCTTGTAATCATCATTATTATCTGTATCATTTTTTTTCGTTTTTCGTTTTTACTATGGTGCTCTGTATCTTTTTTTTTTTTTCTTTTTACTATGGTACAAGTATCGTTATTCGTTCTTATTCGCACACTTCAGAATATGCCTCAACTAACACAAACAATTCAGCGTGTTTCAAACCATTTCTCTTTTACAAAACAAAAACAAAAACATAAAAACAAGAAAAAAATATGACCACCGCATCTAGTTTTCCCGAGTTCCATTTTTTTCTCTTCTTTTTTTGTCTGATTTTTCCTTGCCCATTTTTTTATTTTTTATTTTTATTTTTTATTTTTAAAGACTTTTGAGAATCCTTGATTTTTCCTTGCCTTTTTTTAAGACTTTTGAGAATCCTTGATTTTTCCTTACCCTTTTTTTTTATTTTTTTTTTTATTTTTTATTTTTTTAAAGACTTTTGAGAATCCTTGTTTCTGTGAAGGTCGGTCGGTGGTCGGGGATCCGTCAGGTCTAGTGTTTCAAAAGCCGGCCAGTTGTGGAGACGCTGTTTACAGGGCGCGCGTGACCCGTGAGTCAGCGAGAGAACGAGGGCCTTGTTATGCATTTTTTTTTGAAGCTTGATTGTCGTTAATGTTGTTGTTGTTGTTGTTAATGATGATGATGCTGTTGTTGTTGCTGCTAATGCTTTTTTCGTCTTCCTTTTGTTATTGTTATTTTTGTTATTATATTTTTGTTGTAATTATCATTATTATTATTATTACTATTGTTATGATTTTGTTATAATTGTTACTATTATTATTATTATTATTATTATTATTATTATTATTATTATTATTATTATTATCAGTGTCATAATTATGATGATGATGATGATTATTATTATTATAATCCTCAGTCTTATTTTCTTTCTGAACTGTACAAGTCCTGTGGTTTGTACATGCTATCCCACGAGTATTACAATACATTAAGTCACACACTGTCTCTAAGCCAGTGATATAGCATGTGCAAAATACGTTGAAACCAACACGAAGATAAACCTTGAATCTCACGCTATTTTAGTGTGTAAAGTGTTCTGCTGTGGCCTCTTTATATCCAAAGTGTCCGTCGGTAAATGGGTCATAAGGTATATTATTGTGTGTGAAATTATTTATGATATCGAGAACTTGTAAATACATAGTCTAAATTCCACATTTTATCGCATGTTTGAAGATTGACTAATTTATTGAATAAATATCTCATGAAAAGGATAAGCCAGCCTTGAATATTTACCAATATATATATTTTTTATACTTGTTTCTAAACTAAACTAAATGTTGACATTACCATTACCCTTAGAACTGTCTCCCGTATTTTACATCAATATTCTGCCCATTAATATTTTCGGATTTAACACCACTTCCATATACCTCTTTTTGTACAATGAAACTGCGTGTAATTGTTTTCCTATCCATCCCGCGTTCACTTCAATAACAGCGTATTTCCTTCTCGTATTTCTTTCGGTACTCAAACTTTAAACAGCATCCGGCATCCCTTGTACTCAAACCCCCGAGGCTATAATGCTAAGATTTAAATATAGGCAAATCCCCAGACCGTGGTTGTTGTGAAATCGCCATGAGAAAGGAAGCAGCGCAGTGCTCTTGCCATAAAAGTGCGCCTCTGAAGAAGTCATCCAGCTGTGAATGCTGCGTAGATGACGCTTTTTTTTTTTTTTTTTTTTTTTTTTTTTTTTTTTTTTTTTTTGAGGGGAAATTTATGGCTAGGAAGGGTCGTATTTCAGATCCTGCAAAACGCTGTATGTCATTGATTTTTTTTTTGCAAGTTAGAGAAATTGCAAAACTTCCGACGCCTTCTGTATATTTCTGCATAGAAAGGAGACAGAGATTTTATTCTAAATAAAGAAATTGCAAAATATTGGAGGAGGCGGAGAAGAAAAAAAGAGAAGTAGAAAATAAAGTAAGGAAACAAGGGAAGCATATGTGTATATATATATATTTATGTGTGTGTGTGTGCGCGCGCGTGTGTAGCGGAAATACGTTACATTGCGTTTTTTTCGCGGGTGGAAAATCAATAAAACTTCGAGGCGCAGTTATTTCAAGGCCCCTCATTTTTCACTGATAATCTGGCTCCATTGTTCCTGCCGGTCACTCCCAGGGAACAGTCATTCCAGGATCATTAGATAAAAAAATTGATTAATTATTGTCTCTTGATTAGGGTTATTGCGCCTTTATCCTCCGCCGGCCTTGAGGAACACCTACTGAGTTCACGCTACATATACACATTGTAATGTTTCTTTACTTGTTAAGAGTCGAAGTAGGTGAGTATACCTTACCCTTTCTTTCCCCTCTCCACTTCCCTTTTCCTCTTATCTCCTTCTTCCCCTCTCCCCTTTCCTCTTCTGTTCTTCCCCTCACCCCTCTATCACCCCTTCCCTCCTTCCCCCTCCCCTTCCCTCCTTCTTCCCCTCACCCCTCTCCCCTTCCCCTTCCGTTCTTCCTTCCCCTCCCTTCCCTTTCCTCCCCCTCTCCTTCCCTTCCCTCCCTTCCCCCTCCCCTTCCTCCTTCCCTCCCCTTCCCTCCTTCCCCTCCCCTTCCCCCTCCCCTCCCCTTCCTCCTTCCCCCTTCCACACCTTCCCCCCTCCCCCTCCCCCCCTCCTCACACCCTGTCCCTGCGCTCATATGACTTGCTTTGAATAACAAGTCGATTCCCTGTTAGCTGTTTACAAACAAAAAAATTGGGGAAGATATGCAGTTGACAGTTATCAGGATATACTAGTTTTTTCGTGGTTTGTGCTTGTGTAACGTTTTATTTTTTTGCTTTGTGTGTGTGTGTGTGTGTGTGTGTGTTTGTTGTGTGTGTGTGTGTGTGTGTGTGTGTGTGTTTGTTGTGTGTGTGTGTGTGTGTGTGTGTGTGTGTTTTGTGTGTGTATTTTATGTGTGTGTGTGTGTGTGTGTGTTTGTATGCGCTTGTATGTTTGTTTGTGTATATGTGTGTCCTTGTATGTGTTTGATTGTTTGTTTGGCTACGTGACTATGAGCGTGATTATATTATATTCGCGTGATTGTATATATTCGACTGTGAGCTTCGTATCATTCTTACCCATAATTTCATCATTTCATTTTTTTAATGTTATTTAAATTTCTTTCTTTTTTTGGCCTTTGTTTTTTTTTTCTCCTTCTACCTATTGCGCTCGGCTTTTCTTTTTTTTTATTATTATATCTCGCTTCGGCTGAGATTTGCGCTGAGGCAGAGATGCCATTTAAGGAGGGTGGGCACTTCTGGCCTCTCCTCGGTACTGATTTATGGTCTAGCCTGGGGGGATGGGGAGGGAAGGAGAGTGAGGGTGGGGGAGGGAAGGAGGAGGGAGGGAGAGTGGGGGTGGGGAGGGAAGGAGGGAGGGTGAGGGTGTTGGAGGGAGGAGGGAGAGTGAGGTGTTGGAGGGAGGAGGAGGAAGGGTGGGGAAGGGGGGGTGTTGGAGGGAGGGAGGAGGAAGAGGGGGTTGGGGGAGGGAGGAGGGAGGAGGGAGGGAGAGTGGGGTGGGGAGGGAGGAGGGAGGGTGGGGGAGGGAGGAGGGAGGAGGAGGGTGGGGAGGGAGAGTGAGGGTGTTGGAGGGAGGAGGAGGAAGGGTTGGGAAGGTGGGGAGGGGAGGTGTTGGAGGGAGGAGGAGGAAGAGGGGGTTGGGGAGGGAGGAGGAGGAAGAGGTGGGTTGGGGAGGGAGGGATGGAGGGTGGGGAGGGCTGGGGTTGGGGAAAGAGGGGAAGGGAGGGAGGAGGGAGAGTAGGGTAGGGACTAGGGAGTAAGGGCGGGATGGTGGAGTAGGGGGAGGGGGAGGGAGTTGGGAATGGGGAAGAAGTATGGGAGGAGGGAGGAGCAGCAGCAGCAGCAGCAGCAGGAGCAGTAGCAACAGCAACAGCAGCAACAGCAGCAGGAGGAGAAGAAGGAGCAGCAGCAGTAGGAGGTGGAGGAGTAGAAGGAGGAGGAGGAGGGGGAGGGGGTAAGGACATAAGGAGGATGGGGTGGCAGTAACAGTATGCCTTGGCGAGGGGGGAAGGTAGAAGGGGGTCCGAGCGTAAGAGGTTGGAAGGGGGAGGGGGCACTGGGGTGCATGTGTGGAGATAAAGAAGGGGGGGGGGAATCTAGAGTAGGTGAAGGGGTAAAGGTAAGGGTAAGGCAGGGGAGAGGAGGGGAGGGAGGAGGGAGGGGGTTGTGAGAAAGCTATATTAAAGGAGAGTTTTGAGGGAGCAGTTAATAGCACGGAGCTGGTAATGTGACTCCTAAGTGTGACGTCAGAGAATTCAGGGTGAGCGGTAAGGGGAGTGTGCGTGCGTGCGTGCGTGTGTGTGTATGCGTGTGTGTGTGTGTGTGTGTATGTGTTTGTGTGTGCGTGTGTTTCTCTTCCTATTTCTCCTTGTGAATAGTTTACAAGGAGCAGACAGAAACAACTATATGCAATAATTTGTTATATATCGCTATCTATCGGAGCTATCTATCACACTGATACTCACAGAGCACAATAACCATACACCCACACAGCGGAAAAAACAATCTCGGTAAGAAAGAAAAGACCGACATTCGTGCAATAGCGTGAGGCGTGAGAGGAGGGTCATTGGGTTAGGCTAAGAGTCCCTCACGCAGAGTTACCACGCACCTTTCTCACCCCGGTTAGATTAATGATCAGGAAATCTGTATCATTTATTTCGTGTCGTTAAAGAGTGCTCATTAGTGGAACCAGCTGTTTGTAATGCACAGGTATAGACGTGTTGATGGAATGAGACGCATTATATTGTAGTGCACCCTGTTTGTAATGCAAGTGTATAGATATGTTGATGAAATGAAACACAGAACACCGTGGAAAAGGGAATGATTAAGATGTGACGTTTCGAGGGAATTGGAAACCTCATCAGGGGATCGAAGTTCATACGATTTTGTTTTCGTTTCATAGGAAGTTTTGTCTGAAACGTAACGTCATATTTTTTTCATTTATTATTCTCTAACTGTGGTTGTGTTTCACTTCATCTTTGTACACACGTTGCTGTTAGTATTTTTGCGCATGTGTTTATTTTTCTATTCTTTCGCGCGTGGGTGCATATCGAAATACAATGCTGTTTATGTGAAGCTTTTATGGGTATGAGTGGCTGAAATGAGGAACTTTCGATCGCTGTCCGTTCCGTTTTGGGCTAGAATGAGGAGCAGAGTATTTTCGAGTGAAGTGGCCCTGTGCATATGATATTTTGAAAATATATAAGCTGATTGGCCGGAGGATATACTTAAAAAAAAAAAGAAAACGGTAGACCTGACTAAGCATCGGGAACTTATGGAAATTCTTCGTCCACTTTCCCCTAACCTTGAAAGCCTGGGGGAGCAAGGGAAGCGGTCTGCAGTCGACGACAGGATCTCCACCCGCGTAAATGGCCGAATGGTCGTGTTTGCAGGCCTTGAATGCACCATGATGTCGCGAGGCCGTGACTGACTTCAATCCTCTTTTTTTTCTCTTTTTTTTTTTAAGAGTGACGTCCAGAGCTCATACTTGGCTGGCTGCTCTATGTCCGTGCGTGGAGATTTGCGCGTCTCTGTGCTTGCTCGATTTTTCTCTGCCCTCTAATCCCGTTTACATATGTATGGCGACCACGGTGCATGACGCGGCGGGAATCGAACGGACGGCCCGTGATGGATGTCCAAGAGGGCGCTGCTTAACCTGACTTCACAGGTGTTCTTGCAGTCAGGTGGATTCCGCTGAGAATTATTGACATTATCATTTATCGTTTTTTTTATTATTTTTTATTTTTTTTATTATTTTTTTTTTGCGTGTCTGTACCTTGATACGTATAGGCCTAACTAGAGGGATTAAGTCCGTGTTTTTAGGGGTTAGGTTAGCCTGTTAGGAATACGAGTATGACTTGAAGTTAGGAGGAGTTACGTATGAAAATAACTGGGTGTTGAGGATGAACACTTGACCTATTTGCAAAGGATCACAAAACGTTTCGATTTTCGTTGACAGTGATTCCCAAAATTTAGTGTTAATTATTTTTAAGGCTTTTCACCACCCTACTGCGTAACCCTTGATTATATTAATGTTTCTTTTTGTACATTTGACAGTATATTATGGATTATGTACAGCTCTTATTCGATAGATTTATTATGTCTTTTATAATTGATATTCCTAGATGAGATGAATTAATTCGATAAGTAGTTATTACTTCCCTTTTTATTCCTTCTTTTTCCCTTTTTACTTTTTTTCCTCTTAGTCTCTCATTTCCCCTGATTCTCCCTCATCCTCTTACCGTCTACCCCTCCACCCCCTGCCCCTCTCTCCGCCATCTTTTTTCTCTTTTATTTCCTTTTTTTATTTTATTTTATTTTTCTTTTTTTTCATTTTCCTTTTTTTCTTTTTTGTCCTTTTTGTCTTTACTTCCTTTTTTTGTTTATTATTATTTTTATTTTATTTTTATTTCTTTTCTTTTTTCACGCCAAACCACAAACCACTTATTGTCCTCGCTGTCGCTCATCCCCCCTACCTCCCCCCTCAGACCTTCGACGTCCTCATCTATTCCAATTGTGTCTTTCCCAAAAAAATCCCATTTTATCTATTAGAATTTGTCCCTCCGCCACTTATACCCTCCCTCTACCCCCCTCCACCATTCTTAGCCCCCCTCCCTACCCCCCTCCACCTTTCTCAGCCCTCCCTTACCCCCCCCTCCACCCTTCTCAGCCCTCCCTTACCCCCCCTCTTCTCAGCCCTCCCTTACCCCCTCCACCCTTCTCAGCCTCTCCTTGCCCCTCTCCACCCTTCTCAGCCCTCCCTTACCCCCTCCGCCCCTCTCGAGTCCCTACCCCTCGCCCCCACCCTTCTCGACACCCTTACCCCTCACCCCCACCCTTCTCGAGTCCCTTACCCCCCGCCGTTCTCGACTCCAAAGGTTCAGTTCCTGTGAAAAGTTCCAGATTCAGCGAAGCCATTTATCTCGACCTCGCCGGCAAGGTCTTGTGTGATCATACTCGTGCGCCCCCCCCCCCCGGCGCCCGCCACCGTCCACTCCCCTTCCTCCCTTCCTATTCCCTTCTGCCTTCTCTTCTTCTGTCTTGTTGTCTCCTCTTTTTCTCTTCTTGTGCTCTTCCTCCTTCTTATCTTTCTCTTGATCTTCTTCCTTCTCCTCTTTTCTTCTTTTTTTCTCTTTTTCCTTATCATCATCATCCCCTTCCTTTTCATCCTTATCCTCCTCTTCCTCTTCCTCTCCACCCCTCCAATTCCCTTTCGTCCCTCCTCCTCCTTCCTTCCCTCCCTTCTCCTCCCCTCCCTTTCCCTTCCTCGCCCCCTCTCCTCCCTTCCCTCCCCCTCCCTCCTCATTCGCCCCTCCCCTACCCACCCCTTCCCTCCCTTCCCCCCCTCACCATCGCTGCCTCCGCCCCTTCCCTGTCTCCTTTTCCTTTTTTATTCCCGCATGCATCTGTTTATGTTTTATAAGAGCATATTGTTATAAGTTCTGGATGTGAGGTTATGCACTTGTGTTTGAATATACACTTTGGATTACTCACTATATCCATGGGCTTACTGTTCTGTAAGGAAAATATATCGTGTGTGTTTTTTTTAGGGTATCCATGTGTGTTCATGCTCATTTGCCCATAAGTGCGTAGTATGTGTCCCTGCATCCGCGTGTGCGTTTGCCCATAAGTCTATGTGTACATACAAGCGCGTGTGTATGCGAGTGCGTGCGTGTGTGAACATTCACGCAAGCCTTGAGCGCATCCACAATCAACCACATTAACCCGAAGGTAAAAGAACAGGTAAGCTCCCCGGCGCCCACACTCTGCGGTTCGCTCAGCTCCCACGCCCCCTCCGCGCGCCTTCTACCTGGGGCGAGGCGCAGGTGCATTCCGCCGCCGGGGGAGTGAGGGCGGTCCGAGGAATGGCTTGAGGGAGTTTTACCCGACGGGGGGAAAGGGATGCATTCGGGGGTCGTTATGGTGAGACGATGGAAATAAGAGGCTTTGGAGGACGTGCTGATTTCGTTATGATGAGCCGTTTGTGATGTGAATTGGGGGGTTTGGAGGACGCGTGCGTGTGAAATTCTGCGTGTCTATGTGTGTATTTGTCTTTACTTTTTCTTTCTTTTTCTTTGATCTCTTCGTCTGGTTATATTATATGTATTTTAGTGAATTTTTGAAGGTTGGGAGTATAACGAAGCATGAGGGATAGTGAGACTGAATAGAAGTAAGGGAAGGTGAGAATGAAAGTGAGAGTGTT
>NC_091551.1:10598829-10616329 GCF_042767895.1 Penaeus vannamei
TTTTTTGCATTATGAATATTCAGTGTAGATATGGTAGACTTTTTGGTTTATGAATATTCAGTGTAGATATGGTAGACTTTTTGGATTATGAATATTCAGTGTAGATATGGTAGACTTTTTGGATTATGAATATTCAGTGTAGATATGGTAGACTTTTTGGATTATGAATAGTCAGTGTAGATATGGTAGACTTTTTACATTATAAACATTCAGTGTAGATATGGTAGACTTTCTGGATTATGAATATTCAGTGTAGATATGGTAGACTTTTTGGATTATGAATATTCAGTGTAGATATGGTAGACTTTTTGGATTATGAATATTCAGTGTAGATATGGTAGACTTTTTGGTTTATGGATATTCAGTGTAGATATGATAGACTTTTTGGATTATAAGTATTCAGTGTAGATATGGTAGACTCCTTGCATTGCAATAAGTCAGCCTAGGTGTGATAGACTGACTGCATTATAACTAGTCGAGATATGGAATAATTTTCGAAGCTGAAGACGTAAGAATTAGCATTAAAAAGTTTGCCATCTGATTTTACATATTTGTTACATATTTGTGCAAATGTTAATTATTCTGATGATAGTCATTCGCCAGTTTTTTTGTTTTTTTTTTTGCATAGATGAGCCAGAAAATTGTTAATGCACTATTGCCATATTAGGCTTAGAAAACTCGCGTGAATATGATTGTGCACATTATACTGGACCAGCTGTCATTATGTGTGATAATCATAGAATATTGAGGAATATTTTAGATTTATTCTAATGAATATATTTATCGTGGAGTATATGTTTATGTATGTATGTATGTGTGTGTGTGTGTGTGTGAGTGTGTGTGAGTGCCCAGGTGGCCCAGTCGTTGAAACACTAGATCACTGGTTCATAACATTTTGACCACCATGCCTCCTCTAGGAATTTCTCCTTCCCTCCACGCCCCCCTTTCATCTAAGAATAAAATTCCCTCCCAGGTTTTATGGAAAATTTAATTTTCTGTCTATTTTAAGAGTATCAGTTAGTCACAATTTATCAGTAAACTTATGGATTCCCGCTTTTCCCCAAGGGCTCGATCCCCCCATGGAAATTACTGACGGTCCCCAGGTTCAGAAGCGGTGCACGAGACTCCACTCTCGCGGCCACGGGGTTCAATTCCTGCGCTCCGGCCGCTGGCGCAAGACCGATCTGACGTCGAGAAAACTCCTTGATGCCATGACAGATCAGACTCAGGTGGCATAAGTGAAATCGCTGCCATAGATCCAGACCGCGTTGATTAGGAATGACAGTCAATCAGGCAAGGGTGGCGTAGTCAAACAACCTCTAAAAAACAGATTCGAGAGAGGCCTAAGTTCTGCAGTGGAAGGATAAACTGTGTAATAGTATATATGTATGTGTGTGCCTGTGTGTGTTGACTTAGAACAGTTTTGAGCGAAACTGTGTGTGTGAGAGAGAGAGAGAGACAGAGAGGCAGACAGACAGCGACAGACAGACGGACACACAGACAGCGACAAACAGACAGACAGACAAACAGAAGGGACGACCACCATGAAGGCCATCAGCATGAAGAACACCATGACGACCATCAACATGGAGAGCCCTCTTCCTCCTTTCTTATCCCTTCCTTTCCAGGTCTTCTTTCACCCCCTTTCTCCTCTCCTATCCTGTCTCTCTTCTCCGCTAGTTCCTCATCATGCACAGCGATTCAGAAAGTCATCCGCAGTTCCGGAAAGGTTTGCTTCTGCTGCGAGAATAAATTACATCTTATTGCTATTGCCAAGGTAATCAGTGGAAATGTGTACTTACAGAGTGAATAATATAGCGGGGGAGCCTAGTTACGGAGTTAATGGCATTGAAATGGGTGATTAAGTTTTTTTTTTTAACATCCGGATCATCGACTGAGGTGAGTACGTTTGGGAAAAGATTTTGTCTTTATATATTTCATTCTGAAAAGGGAGAGGCAGTGGGAGGGGAAGAGGAGGAGAGAGAAGGAGAGGGAGGGGAAGAGGAGGAGGAGGAGGAGGAGGAGGAGGAGGAGGAGGAGGGAGGAAAGAGGAGGAGTAGGAGGAGGGAGGAAGGAGGAGGGGGAGGGAGGAGGAGGAGGAGGAGGAGGAGGAGGAGGGAGGAGGAGGGAGGAGGAGAGGGAGGAGGAGGGAGGAGGAGGAGGAGGAGGAGGGAGAGGAGGGAGGAGGAGGGGAGTACAGGGAGGGAAGAGGGGAAGAGGAGAGAGAAGGAGAGGGAGGGGAAAAGGGGAGAGAGAGGGAGAGGGAGGGGAAGAGGAGGGAGGGAGAGGGAATAGGAGGGTGAAGTTGGGAGGGGAAGGAAAGGGAGTATTAGAGGAAGAGGAGGAGGAGGAGAGAGGAGGAGATGGAGTATGGAGGGGAGTGGGAGGAGGGGAGAAGGAGATGGGGGGAGGAGGAGGAGGAGGACGAGGGAGAGGGAGTGGAGAGAGGAGGGAGAGGAGGAGGAGGAGGGAGAGAGGGAGTATGAGGGGAAGAGGGGGAGGGAAAAGGAGAGGGAGGGGAAGAGAAGGAGGAGGTAGAGGGAGTGGGAGATGGGAGGCAGAAGGAAAGGGAGGTGGATGGATATACTTTTGAATTCCGTCCGCGTTTCTCAGCCTGAGAAAGATTTCCTTGGGCGGCCTCGTCTTCTTCTCTCCCCTCTTCTTTCTTCTCCCTCTCCCCTCACTTCGCACTGCTCCTTCCTCTCCCTTCACCTTCGCCATCCCTGTTCCTCTATCAACGCCTCCCTTCCTCTTTCTCTCCCTCTCCCCCTTTCCCCTCCTATTTTCTCTCCCACTCCCCCTCCCTTTCCTTCCTCCCTCCCACCTTCCACTCCCTTTCCTCCTCCCTCCTCCTCCTCCTCCCTCTTCCTATCCACATTACCCTCTCTCCTCTCTCCACTTTCCCCCCCACACCTTCTCCCTCTCCCTCTCCCCTCCTCCCCCCCTTCCTCTCCTTCGTCCCCTCCCTACCCCCATCCCAGCCCCTCTCCCCAACTCCCCCTCCCTCCACCTTCTCCACCGACGCCTTGCTGTGTGTAAGGTCAAGGCAAGGTCAGGGCGGAAGGACCTAGCCCCAGGCCGGGCGGTCCTTATACGTCATGGCGTTCAGGGTGTTGAGCTTACTGTCGGCGCCTTTTTCCGTTCAGAACGAGAGGGAGAGAGAGAGAGAGAGAGGGAGAGGGAGAGGGAGAGGGAGAGGGAGGGAGGAAGGGAGGGAGGTGGACAGATATCGAGATAGATGGAAACGGGGAGGTAGATAGGTAGGTAGGTATAGAGAGAGAGAGAGAGAGAGAGAGAGAGAGAGAGAGAGAGAGAGAGAGAGAGAGAGAGAGAGAGAGAGAGAGAGAGAGAGAGAGAGAGAGAGATAGGGAGAGATAGGGAGAGATAGGTGAGAGAGAGAGAGAGAGAGAGAGAGAGAGAGAGAGAGAGAGAGAGAGAGAGAGAGAGAGAGAGGAAGGGAGGGAGGTAGATAGATGTCGAATGATAGATGGAGAGATGGATAGAAACGGGGGGAGAGAGAGAGAGAGAGAGAGGGAGAGAGAGAGAGAGAGAGAGAGAGAGAGAGAGAGAGAGAGAGAGAGAGAGAGAGAGAGAAGGGAGGGAGGTAGAGTAGATGTCGAATGATAGATGGAGAGATGGATAGAAACGGGGGGGGGGAGAGAGAGAGAGAGAGAGAGAGAGAGAGAGAGAGAGAGAGAGAGAGAGAGAGAGAGAGAGAGAGAGAGAGAGAGAGAGAGAGAGAGAGAGAGAGAGAGAGAGAGAGAGAGAGATGGATACCCAAAGAGAGATATAGAGATATGGATAGAGATAAGCAAGTAGATAAATTGGGAGATAAATGGGTGAGTAGAAAGATAGGTCGAGAGAGAGGGGGGAGGAGGAAGAGACAGACAGACAAGCTGACAGGCAGACAGAGAAAGGAACGGAAAGGAAGGAGAGAAGTGAAAAGGGAAGGGTATGTGGTGGCGTGTGGTATGAGCAGGGAATAGGAAGCTCTATGCAGGGTATGCAGGCTCAACATGGTAAGCTCAATATTCATCCGAGGGCAGGTAAAGGTCACCCAATGTTGCATGAGGTGAACCGGAACCCGCTTCTGAACCGGGGGGGAGGGGGAGGGAAGAAGGAAGTAGGGGAGTAGGGAGGTAGGAAGAGGGGAGGAGAGGAGGGGGAAGGGGAAGGGGGAAGGGGGAAGGAAGAGGGGAGGAGGGAGGAGGAGAGAGAGGGGGAAGGGGGAAGAGGGGAGGAGGGGGAAGGGGGAGATAGGAGGAGGGAGGAAGAGGGAGGGAAGGGGGAGAGAGGGGGAGGAGGAAGAGGAGGGGGAAGGGGGAGATAGAGGAAGGGGAAGGGGGAGATAGAGGAGGGGGAAGGGGGAAGAGGGGGCAAGGATTTGATTTCGTAAAAGTTTCTTCATAATGGTCGACGTCGGCGGCGAGTGAATGTTAACACTTTTCTTTCGTGCATGTTGGTTTTGTGGTTCAAGATGCAGAATGAATTGCGCGAATGTCTTCAGTTATTTTTCAGTTATTTTTTTCAGGGGTTGTGGAGCTGGGTGTGGTTTGAGGAGTCTTGCCGTTAATTTTCTGGTTAAGTTTGTATTACGTCTGGTGAGGAACTTTCCTTGGCAGGATTCATCAGAAGAAAAGAACTGCATGACCATCTCTCTGCCTGTGTATGTCATATATATACTTACAAGTACACAAACACACACACACAAGCATATAAACACAAACACACGCACACGCTCGCACCAACACACGCACCATCCCCTCCCCAATACACACACATATTTAAACACACACATAAACATAAACAAACATACACACAGGCACATAAACCCAATAACACGCTCACGCCAACACACACACACAAACCGACAAAAACAACAAAGCAATAACACCCAACACCCCGTCCGTCCCTTCCTTCACCCTCCCCTTCTTCAACCGGAAGAACCGGGGCGCCCCCTTCGTCCTGACCCAACCTGTTCGACCCGATGCCCTCCCCCTCCTCTCCTCCTCCTCCTCTCCCTCCCTTCCCTTCCCTTCCCTCCCCTTCTCTCCCCTCCCTCCCCTTCCCTCCTCCCCTTCCTTCCACCTTCCCTTCCCTCTCCTCCCCTTCCCTTCCCCTTTCCCTTCCCTTCCCTTCCCTTCCCTCCCCTCCCCTCCCCTCCCCCTCCACCCTCTGATTCGAGGCTTAGATTGCCCTCCGCTCTCATGATGTTCCCTCGGCGCTCGACCTTGGGACTCGACATCTGAACGAACTCTGCTCTGGCATCTCATTAGGCGAATCAAATATGCATAATTGATCTAAAAGTGTGCCGGTGTTTCTAGGTGTATACGTAACTAATTTTTCTTTTTTTCTTTTCTTGTTTTTTCTTCTTTTTTTGTTTTCTTTTGTCTTTTCTTGTTTTTTTCTTTTTCTATTGTTTTGTCTTTTCGTGCTTGCTTTTTTTTCTTTTTTGGTTTTTGTCTTATCTTGTTTTTTTCTTTTTTATTGTCTTTTTTTCTTTCTTCGTCATGTTTGTGTGTTTGAAATATTATCATTCTTATCGGTATCGTCATCGTCATCGATATCATTGTTATTATTATGATTCTTTATCATTAACTCCGCCAAGGAGGTTATGTTTGTTGGTCGCGTTGGTTGGTTAGTTAGTTAGTTTGTTTGTTCGTCCGTAGGGGAACTCGGAAAGTTATGAATAGATTTATAGATTTTTTTTTTTTTTTTTTTTTCCAGAGATGTGTCTTGGCATAACTTAGATGCCATTCGTTATTTTGGCGGCGATCTGGGTATTGTGTTTACATGTTTGCAGGATATCTCAAAAACGTTATGAACAGAGGCGTGTCTTAGCCTCAATTAGGTTTCATTTAATTTTGGCGGCGAGGTGGATCGTGATCCGGATCCGGGGATTTTTTTAACGGATTGCACCATTGCCACTATTGCTTTGTCTCCGCCGATGAGGTTGTGTTTACGGACGTCACCTGTGTGGTTGAGAAAGGTGACTTTAATGTGACTCTTTGTGTGAATATTTTTATTGCATCTGTGACCTTATTGCTTTGGCGGAGGTATGCGCTCTCTGAGTGCTTCTTGTTATTATAATTTTGTCATTATTATGCTAATGAGGATGATGATGATAATGATAATAATAATTATTATTATTGTTATTATTATTATTATTATTATTATTATCATCATCATTATCATTATTGTTGTTACTGTTATTGTTATTGTTGTTATCCTTATAGTTGTTATTAGTGTTATTTTTATCATTATTATTATTGTTTTTGTGTTCATTATTATTTTTACTATTTTTATTATTAATCATCATTTTCCCCCAATCCCACTCCCCACTCCCTCGCTCTCCTACCTGTTTCTCCTCCCCCTCTTACCTCTCTCTTCCCATCCCACTCTCCCCCTCCTCCTACTCCTTTCCCTCTCCCCCTCCCCCCCTTCCCCATCTCCCCCTCCTCCTCTCCCTCCCCATCTCCCACTCCACCTTCCCCCTTTCCTCCTCCCACTCCCCTTCCGCTCTCCCCCTCCTCCTTTCCCATTCCCCCTTCTCCTCCTCCACCTCCTCCCCCTCCTCCTCCTCCTCCCCCCTCTCCCTTTCTCCTTATTACCTGTCTTCTCTAAGTGTCACACAACATCCTGTATAAGTTACTCGGGGCATGAGAACGTTACAACACCGGATGCGGAACCGAAATCCGAAAGTCCGCGGAATTGTTAACTAGGATTTTGGAATAAAAAAGACAGATTTACGAGCTTATCGATTTGAAAAAAGTGTGGGATTGTTAACTAGTATTTTGGAAAAAAAGAGATTCACGAGCCTATCGTTTTTTTTTGTTTGTTTGTTTGTTTGTTTGTTTTTACAATGAGCGGGATTGTTAATTAGGATTTTGATTTTTTTTTTTTTTTTTACATTAAGTGGGATTATCATCTTCCTTTTTTAACAAGTGACTAAGATTTTTTGAATCCACGAGGTTGTCGATTTTTTTTTCAAGGTGGGATTTTTTATAAACTTAAATCCGTGAATTTATCGATTTTGTTTTATTGAGAAATGAATGAGATTAAATCCACGGGCTTGTATTTTTATTTTCGTAATTATAGATTCACGAGATTATTGATTTAGTTTATTTAAAAGCAAGTGTGATTTAATTTAATATTAATCTACAAGGTCAATGTTTTTTTTAAGTGTTATTTATTTGAAGATAAATCCGCAATCTTAACGATTATTTTAAAGTAAGTGTTATTTCTTATCAGATACGTTCACAAGCTTAATGATTCATTTCATTTTTAAATAGCTGGTATTTCTTTTAAGATAAACCCACAGACTTAACGATTTATTTTAAGTAGTGTTTTTTTGTATAAGATATACCAATTAGCTTTACTATTTATTTTAAGGAGAACTTTTTACAAGACAAACCAACAACTTTAACTATTTATTTTAAGGGGAACTTTTTACAAGATAAACCAACAACTTTAACTATTTATTTTAAGGGGAACTTTTTACAAGATAAACCAACAAGCTTAATTATTTATTTTAAGGGGGACTTTTTACAAGATAAACCAAAAACTTTAACTATTTATTTTAAGGGGGACCTTTTATAAGATAAACCAACAAAACTATTTATTTTAAGTGGGACTTTCTAAAAAATCATTTTAAGGGGGACTTTCTACAACATAAACCAACAAGTTTAACTATTTATTTTAAGGGGGACTTTTTACAAGATAAACCAAGAAACTTAGCGATTTACTCTAAGTACGATTCCTAATCAGGTAAACCCACAGGCGTAACGATTTGGTCTATTTCCTAAGTAAGTGGTCTTTCACACAAGGTAAATCCCGGGTTGGACGAGCGCGCGTGTCGACCATGCAGATTAGCCAATCGGAATTCGCTGGCGGATTAGGCTACACGCTGAGTCCGATTTACGTGTGGCGGGAGATTTGAATTGAATTAATGGGGTGGAGTAGACGAGGGTAGCTTGATGGGAAGGTTCAATGGGGTGGTTTGATAGGCCGAATGGGCCCGGGAATGAGAGGGTGGATAGATGGAGGAAGGAGGTGGAGATATGGTGGAAAGGGGGAGTGAAAGAAGTTGAAAGTGAATGAGATGATTGAATGAAGAAGGGGAGGAAAGGGGAGTGAAAGAGGTTGAAAGTGAATGAGATGATTGAGTGATGTATAGAGGTGAAGAAAGGGAAGAAGGGAGGGGGTGAAGGAAGTTGGAAGTGAATAAGAAAGTGAATGAGATGATGAATGAATGAAGAAGTGAAGAAATGGAGGGAAGGAGGGAGTGAAAGAAGTTGGAAGTGAATGGGACCGGGAATAATATAATGAGTAAATTAAGTAAATAGGTGAAGAAGGGGAGGAACGGGGGTGAAGGAAGTTGGAAGTGAATAAGAAAGTGAATGAGATGATGAATGAATGAAGTGAAGAAAGAGAAGAAAAGGAGAGTGAAAGAAATTGGAAGTGAATGGGACCGGGAATAAGATAATGGATAAATTAAGTAAATAGGTGAAGAAAGGGAGGAAAGTGGAGTGAAGGAAGTTGGATGTGAATAAGAAAGTGGATGAGATGATGAATGAATGAATGAATGAAGAAGTGAAGAAAGGGAAGAAGGAGAGACTGAAAGAAGTTGAAAGTGAATGGGACCGGAAAGAAGATAGTGAATAAATGAATAAAAGAGACGAAGAAAGGGAGAAAGGAAGAAAGTGAAAAACGTCGAAAGTGAAAAAAGTTGGAGATTAAAAGGCCGACCTTGATGGAGCGGTCACACGTGTATGGAAAATGAAATGCGAGAAAATTGATGTGGTGTGTCACGGTGTGCAGGTCACGATGTACAGGGAAAAGGATGGGTTAATGTGTGTGTGTGTGTGGGGGGGGATGTTTGTCACGTTATGTAGGATATTTGGGGTTTGTCAGGTAAGGTGTGTGTGGGAAGTGTGAGGAGTTATTGTGAAAAAAAATAATCGGTAATTGTGGGGGGAAAAAACTACGTTTATCAGGTAATTGTTAGAAAATATATGTTTATCAGGTTATTGTGAAAAAAATAAACGTTAATCAGGTAATTTTGGAAAATATTCGTTTATCAGGTTATTGTGAAAAAATATTCGTTTATCAGGTAATTGTTGGGAAAAAAATATACGTTTATCAGGTTATTGTGAAAAATATTCGTTTATCAAATTGTGGAAAAAATAACGTTAACAGGTAATTGTGAAAAATATTCGTTTATCAGGTTATAAAAATGAAAATGTTTGTCAGGTTATTGTGAAAAAATATACGTTTATCAGGTAATTGTTAAAAAAATATACGTTTTTCAGGTTATATAAGTCATACACGTATTGAGAAAAGTAAGTACAGAAAATGGTAAGGTCGCACGGTGTGAGTAAACGTAAAAAAAAAAAAAAAAAAAAAAAAAAAAAACTTTGGTATAAAATGTAAAGGTCACAGAGAGCGTTAACTACTCGTCCTCACCGTATACTGGCTCAAGGTTTGCATAATTTGAACATATATCTATCGGTGAGAAAGATTTATATATAAACACAAGCCTGTGTACTAAGCCTGGGTCGAATGCGAGGCCAGGGGGTCGACAGGTGAGGAACCGAAGTGGAAGAAACGAGTAGAGAAGAAGAAGGAGGAGGAGGAGGAGGAGGAGGAGGAGGAGGAGAAGGAGGAGGAGGGAGGAGAAGGAGGAGGAGGAGGAGGAGGCAGGGGAGGAGGAGGAGAAGGAGGAGAAGGAGGAGGAAGGAGGAGGAGGGAGGAGGAGGGAGGGGAGGGAGGGGAGAAGGAGGAAGGAGAAGGAGCGGAGAAGAGAAGGGAGAAGGAGGAGAGGAGAAGGAGAGAGGGAGAAGCGGAGAAGAGGAGAAGGAGGAAGGAAAAGAAGAGAAGGAAGAAGAAGAAGAAGAAGAAGAAGAAGAAGAAGAAGAAGAAGAAAAAGAAGAAGAAGAAGAAGAAGAAGAAGAAGAAGAAGAAGGAGAAGAAGAAGGAGAAGGAGGAGGAGGAGACGAAGGAGGAGGAGTAGAAGTAGAAGAGGAAGAAGAAAAAGGAGGAGAAGAAGGAGGAGACGAAGAAGAAGAAGAAGAGAACACGCCACTGAACTCCCACGAAACGAGCCAAGTCATCGAGCCTCCATTTTTCTTGGTCGTCTTCACCAAATCACGTCAATGGAGATAGAGTGAATAAAAAAGCAAGAAGATCAACAAGACCAGATAGTCATTGAAGTAAAAAAGAAAAGCGATTTTTATTTCATTCCCAAAAAGAGACCGAGAAGGATGATTTGTTGATTAAAAAAACAAGATCCATAGGACTGACATTTTTCGTCTTCACCAAATCACGTCGACGGAAATAGAAATAAAAAAGATCAACACTAGATAGCATTGGAATGAAAAAATGGATTTTATTTCATTCCTAAAACGAGACATTGAAAGCCGATTTATTAAAGAGAAAGAACGTGGCTGGCATTTTTCGTCTTCACCAAGACACGTGGATGGGAATAGAATGAAAAAATAAGATCAACACCAAACAGCAATAAAAAAGGGATTTTCTTTCAATCTTAAAACGAGACACAGAAAGAAGATTTATTTAAGAGAAAGAACGAGGCTCCCTGAATGGTAAACCCGGAGGCCATAGTACAGACATTTTTCGTCTCCACCAAGGCACGTGGATGGAAACAGAATTAAAGAAAGGAAGATCAACACGAGAGAATCACTGGGGAAAAAGGGTCAGAATTTCTATTCCCAAAAGAAACCTTGAAAGATTATTTATTAAAAAAAAAAGAAGAAAAACTACACCATAGGACGGGCATTTTTTCGTCTTCACGCCAATAAAAAAACAAAATTGAAAAAATACAACAACGCTAGATAGTCATTGAAATAAAATAAATGGACCGCATTTCATTCCCCCAAAGATAGAGGATGGACATTTTTCATCACGCCAATAAAAAACAAAAATAGAAAAAATACAACAACAATAGATAGTCATTGAAATAAGATAAATGGACCGCATTTCATTCCCCCAAAGATAGAGGATGGACATTTTTCATCACGCCAATAAAAAAACAAAAATAGAAAAAAATACAACAACGCTAGATAGTCATTGAAATAAAATAAATGGACCGCGTTTTATTCCCGAAAAAAGTCTTCGGAAGACGGACGTCGCGAACACGTGGCAGAACGTGGATTCCTCTTACATCACGGGCTTATTTTGTTTTTAGTAAGGCGGGAGAACCGGCTCTTGTGGAGCGACCGCAGGCGTTTGTTGTTATTAGTGGTATGGGGGATTATTCTAAAAATATGATAAGATGAGTATATGGATACATGGAGGGAGTTGAGGGAGAGGGAAAGAGAGAGAGAGAGAGGGGTGGGTGGGAGAAGGGGAGAGAGAGGGGGGGTAGAAAGAGAGAGAGGGGGGGAGAAGGGGAGTAAGAGAGAGAGGGGGGTTAGAAAGAGAGAGAGAGAAAAAAAAAGATCATTAACAGAACAGATTACATATTAGTATGCTCAGCTGTCTACTTCCAAAGCAAATGACATGCTAAAATGTCTGCTCCATCGGATTAACGTATTGAGGCTTCTGTCACTAGAAGGAAAATGTTCACGCAAATGTCCTCCTGTTATACAAGTTATTAACTGTACACGAGACACCAGTTTAGCAAGCAAAGGAAAAAAAGAAAAAAAAGGTTATTATGTATACCGTATAGGCTTTTATGTAAGAGTTCCCAGTCATTCACTCCCAGTCAGGAATAAGTGTTACATTTACATATGAAGTTGAGGGATAATGTGAAAGGGTGACTAATTTCTTTCCAAGTTGATGTTCTTTGTATAGATGAGTCGACAGGGGGGGTGGGGTTTGTTGGCAAGGGCTCGAAACCTGGGGCATTGCAATTGCAGAGCCAGTGTTCTACCACGAAGTCGACCCAGCTCTTAAGGTGCTGTCATACTAGCACTTTTTCCGTCAATTTTTTTTTTTTTTGCAATTTTCTAAAATTTTGTCCATTTTTGAGCGAATTGTCAATTTTCCAGTCACACGATAATGATCGTTGCCGTCTGAGAACCTTACCGTCAACTTTTTTCAGCCAAGCATAGTCAAATCAAGTCTTATTCGAGAATGTATTTATGTTGGATAAAAATGTAAAAAAATGACGGAAAAGTGCTAGTGTGACTGCACCTTTACTGTGTGTATACTGTAGAGAAAAATAAAGAAAATCCATTGCAGGGTCTGCTTCTTGTATCACCTGTCGCTGCAACGTACTGATCTGATCATTGCAACGTGATCTGATCCCGAGGCAAAAACAATTCCCTTCACTGGAGTTTTGAAAAAAGGAAATTTTGAATCGGGAATCTGAGCTTGTGTAACTATCCCCCTCCCCCCCCCCTTTCTCTCTCTCTCTCTCTGTCTGTCTCTGTCTCTCTCTCTCTCTCTCTCTCTCTCTCTCTCTCTCTCTCTCTCTCTCTCTCTCACTCACTCACTCACTCACTCACTCACTCACTCACTCACTCACTCACTCACTCACACACACACACACACACACACACACACACACACACACACACACACACACACACGCACGCACGCACGCACGCACGCGCGCGGTTGTATATAGTCAGGCTGATGTTTCGAACAAGGAGATAAAAAAAGCTCCCATTTTCATGTTTTTTATGTATCAATTTCGTCTTACATGGTTTCTGATTTCCTTTCGCACAGTCATTATTATAATCTGCCCTGTGTTAATAAGGCCTTTGTCATGTAGTAAATAGACGTGTTTGACCGGCAGTTCAATAAAAATGCATGTCTACTTGTCATGTTCCTTTCTGTGGCCTTGTATTTGAACAGAAATGCATGTTTACGCGTCATGTTACTTTCTGTTGACGGATATTTAAACAGAAATACAAGTTTACGTCATGTTCCTTTGTGTGGACCGCTATTCGGACAGAAACGCATATCTACGCGTCATGTCACTTTCCGTGCACGAGAGACGACGCTCCGAAGTGGCGCGTCGTTCTCTCGTTCTTAATATGCCGTTCTGTCTTAGGCCCGTACTTTTAAAACCTTTCGCCAGGGCTAGCGAAAGGTTTCGCCGGGCGATCTGGAATTTCGTACTTTTAAAATCATGCCTGGCGAACGTTCGCCAGGGCTGGCGAAAGATCATATTGGAACAGCCTGGCGAAGAGAGCTGTTTGAATACCATTTTCTTGCTTTCAAATTATAAATTAGTAACATATTTGTGTATGATAGGATGTAGGAATCACATTGAAATTATAAAATATCTTAAAATCATAATATGTTATGAAATAACGTATATACGTATTTTTTTTCAAGACCTTCGATGTTCCAGTCGAGAGCTCAAGACATCAGCTGTTTTCCTACCCCCCACCCCCGAGATGACTTATTTAGATTTAGGTTGTTGTTATTTTGGTTGTAAGGATGATGTTCTTTTCACAAATATTACCAGAAGTATTTTTTAAGGCGGCATGTTTACTTTTGGCTATAGAAACAGAGCTGTAGTGCTCCACCGCCCTATAATGAGGCGTCTTTAATGATACCCTTGTAGGCCTACAGTTCAATATCTTACATCAGTTAGGAATAGTAAAATAGTAATTTTTAAACTCTTGTTAAAGTATAAAGTTATTTTTGTATAAAAGTATAAGGTTGATATAGTATAGTATAAAGTACTTTTAAAACCTTTCGCCAATGCCAGGCCTGGCGAACGAAAGGGATCGCCAGGCGCTAACATCTTGGATTCCTGATAAATCTAGCGCTTCGGCGAATGAAAAAAAACGCGAGAAAAAGCAAAAGGTTTTAAAAGTACGGACCATAAAGTTAACCTTGTTATAGTATAAAGTGTAGTATAGCATAAAGTATAAAGTTAATTTTGTTATAGTATAAAGAGATTTTCTTCTTTGTTATAGCATAAAGTTAAATTTTAACTCCTTTGTTATAGTATAAAGTGAGACTATTGCGGAAACAACATTTTCGTCTTCTCTCGAGGTTAATAATTAAGTTTAGGTTATGTTATGTGCACTGCAGATGTAAACAAATTTGCGCTAGATTTAGCGTGAATGCAAGATGTTAGCGCCTGGCGAACGTTGGGTTTAAAAGTAAGGCCTCCCTCACTCAGAGGTTCGCCTGGCGAAGCTTCGCCAGGTGAACGCCAGCACTGGGGAAGGTTTTAAAAGTACGGGCCTTAATCTCGGGGATCTTGAGAGACTCGTTTTATCAGGCGCCCCTAACCCCCCCCCCTTAGGCCATTCGTCACAAAGTTCAAAGCACGCCCAAGGTAAGCGTAATGTGAACTTAACAGGCGCCAGGTAGGTTGGTTTCCCGAGTGATTTATGTAGGGTGATAGGTTAGAGGGTAAGGCTGTCGAAAGGGAAGGGAATGAAAGAGAAAAGAATAATGTATGGGGGAAGACTGGGGAAGAAGAATATGTTTGTGTGTATGTCGCGTTTTGTATTTTTTGTTTTGTAGTGGAATCAAATGGCTTGGATTCCAAGATGGTTTGTTTATCTGTCCAGTTGAGTAAAATTATGGGAAACTTGGGTCGATTTCGTACTGTGAATAAGTAAATAGGACGTAAATAGATAACTCTCTTTTCTTTTCTTTCCTTTTCTCTGCTTTCCTAGACCTTCCTTTCCTCTCCGATTCACTTCCTCACCCTCACTTTCACTATCTTCTCTCCACGTCTTCTATTCTATCTTCTCTTTCCCTGGCCTATAATGGTAAATACGTGTCTGCGTCTTAAAAAAAAGCACCAAATAATAATTTCTAAGATAAGAAGAGAGATTATTTGTTCTATCCTCGTATTTCTTGGAATGGTAGGTAGCGTACATATGCGTTTGTCATAACGAAAAAAAATAACGAAAGAAAGTATAAAAATAACGAAAGAAAGTATAAAATAACGAAAGAAAGAAATAAAGAAAAAATAATGAATGAAAGTATAAAATAACGTAAGAAAGTATAGAAATAACGAAAGAAAGAAATAAAGAAAATATAACGAAAGTATAAAATAACGAAAGAAATAAAGAAAATAAGATAAAGAAAGAAAAAATAACGAAAGAAAGTATGCAAAAAAGTCAGTCGCGACCTACAAGTAGTTTACAAATCGAGAAATAATAAGCTTTAATGCCCGAAAATAGACCGAAAAGGTAGACATGATTTTACTGTAGTGAATGACATTCCCTTCAGAGTCAGTAGGTTGTCATCGTCCTTGACCAGGTGGTTATGACCCCCCGCGGCTGGTAATTGGCGTTAATTGCACTCATTAGGCCATGTGTGATGTTAATTATGCCCTGGCTGTAGCTGAGCACTGCCATCTCTTATGAGGTGGCTGTTTTTGGTTATTTCTGATTTTTATTTATTTTTATTTATTTTTTGGTTCGCACTGTCTGTTTGATCTCTGTCTCTGTCTCTTTCTCCCTCACTGTATCTTCTCTCTGTTTGTGTCTTCTCTTTTCTCTCTCTCTCTCTCTCTCTCTCTCTCTCTCTCTCTCTCTCTCTCTCTCTCTCTCTCTCTCTCTCTCTCTCTCTCTCTCTCTGTCTCTCTCTCTATTATCTCTCTCTCTCTCTCTTTCTGTATAACACACACACAAACACACACACACACACACACATACACACACACACACACACACACACACACACACACACACACACACACACACACACACACACACACACACACACACACACACACACACACAAACACACAAACACAAACACAAACACACACACACACACCCCACACCCACAACCTCTTCCCTCAATCCCACACGCCCTCAACCAATCCGCACCCGCACGCCGGCCCGCCCCGCCCGCGTACCTCGGCGTCCGCGTCCGTAATGGCCGTCGAGGTTGCGGACCGACTTACCCGGGGCCAGCAAGGTCGTCGGGTGAGTTTCCCTCCCTCCGTCTGCGGGAGTTGGGGTGAGGTGCCTTGGCTGCTCCTTCTACTTGTTTTTTTTTCTTTTTTCCTTTTTTTCTTTTTTCCTTCTTTTTTCTTTTTCTTCTCTCTTCCTTCCCCATCCCCCTCCTCTCTCTTTCTCTCTCTCTCTCTCTGTCTCTCTCTCTGTCTCTCTCTCTCTCTCTCTCTCTCTCTCTCTCTCTCTCTCTCTCTCTCTCTCTCTCTCTCTCTCTCTCTCTCTCTCTCTCTCTCTCTCCCTCCGTCCCTCTCCCACTCTCTCTCCTACTCCCTCTCCCTCTCCCTCTCCCTCTCCCTCTCCTCCTCCCTCTCCCTCCCTCTCTCTCTTTCTCCCTCTCCCTCTCTCCCTCCCTCCCCCCTTGTGTTGTTTGTGTCTGTTGGTTAGATTTTTTTTTGTCATTGTTTTTTTTTTCTCCACTAATTTTCACTTTGTCTTTTTCATGTGTTTTTATTTTTTCTCTGTCTATATCTCACTTCTCTCCTCTCTCTCTCTCTCTCTCTCTCTCTCTCTCTCTCTCTCTCTCTCTCTCTCTCTCTCTCTCTCTCTCTCTCTCTCTCTCTCTCTCTCTTTACTTTCAATTTAAGGTATTTCCTCTACCTACTGTACATAGATTTCAACAAAGGTTATTTTTTCCTAACCGATAAAGCCTAATACGCATAGTTGCCTGTTCTTTTATTTTTCATATTTTTATTTATTATTATTATTATTTATTTTGGCCTTCTCTCTTTCTGTTTCTCTTTCTTTTACTCTCAGTTTATGACAGTTCATCCACATGTTCTTCATAGATTTCAGCCAAATACGAATTTCTTTTGTTCTCTTATTTATCTGTCTAACTCTTTGTTCATTTATCTATTTAATTATTTATTTATCTATCTATTTATCTGTGTATTTATTTATTTATTTACTTGTTTGTTTATTTATTCATCTGTATTAATTTATTTATCTATTAATTTATCTATTTATTTATGAATTATTTATTCATCGATCTGTTTATTTATCTGTGTATTTATTAATTTATTTATCTGTTTATTTATTTATTCATCTCTTTATTTGTTTATCTATTAATTTATCTATTTATCTATCTATTTATTTATTCATTTATATATTTTATTTATTTATATATTTATTTATGTACTCATTTTGGTTTACTCATCACTGACTCACTCTCGCCAGCGCCACTCATTTGTCGCTCGCCCTCTCGCGGTGACATACTTCCCCACTATTCATTTATCTATTTATTTATCTATGTATTTCTTTATTATTTATTTATGTACTCATTTTGGTTTACTCATCACTGACTCACTCTCGCCAGCGCCACTAATTTGTCGCTCGCCCTCTCGCGGTGACATTCCTCCCCACTATTAATTTATCTATTTATTTATCTATGTATTTATTTATTTATGTACTCATTTTAGTTTACTCATCACTGATGTATTTATTTATTTATATACTTATTTTGGTTTACTCATCACTGACTCACTCTCGCCAGCGCCACTCATTTGTCGCTCGCCCTCTCGCGGCGACACACTTCCCCACTATTAATTTATCTATTTATTTATCTATGTATTTCTTTATTTATGTACTCATTTAAGTTT